>NW_019524871.1:0-462 GCF_002814215.2 Seriola lalandi dorsalis
AGTATACTGATATTTTATATACCTTGCTATACAATGAGTTAGTGATCCAGCAGCATGGTGGTACGATGGTTAGGACTATAGCCTCACACTGAGAAGGGCAAGGGTTCAAACCCTGTTTTTAGGCTTTTATATGCTGTGACATTTTTGCGCCATCCTAAACTATGATGTTTTTTGACATTTTTATGCCTTATATTCTTAATATCTTGCTATACCTTTAATTTGTGATGCAGCAGCATCGTGGTACAATGGTTAGGATTGTTGCTTCACAATGAGAAGGTCATGTGTTCAAACCTTAGTTTGGGGCTTTACTCTCTTATGATGCTTTTTGATATTTTCACACCACAGTATACGATGAATTGTTTTTCCATTTTTATGCCTTACTATACTATAATATTTTATGCCTCACAATACTATGATTTTTTATGATATGTCACGGAGTAGTATACTGATATTTTATATACC
>NW_019524871.1:1864-2756 GCF_002814215.2 Seriola lalandi dorsalis
ATGCCTTACTATACTGTGACGTTTTGTGCCTGACCATACTATGACGTTTTTTGCCATTTTTATGCCTTATTATACTATGATGTTTTTTGCCATTTTTATGCTCTACTAGAATATGACTTTTTTGGGAATTTTTATGCCTTACCATACTATGACGTTTTTATGACCTTTCATGCCTTTATATACTATTATGTTTTTGTGACATTTTATGCCATACTATACAATTACATTTTTTGACATATTCAAGTCACGCTATATGATTACGTTTTTTGACATTTTTTTGCATTACTATACTTTGATTTTTTCATGACATTTTATGCCTAATGGACAATCTTTTGTGATATCTCATGGATTAGTATACTAAAATATCCTTAATACCTTGATATACTATGAACTTGTGATGTAGAAGTATTGTGGTACAATGGTCAGGACTACTGTCTAACACTGACAAGGTCATGCGTTCAATCCCTATTTTGGGGCTTTACTGTCCTATGATGCTTTTTGGCATTTTTATGCCTTACTATACTGTGACGTTTTATGACATTTTCACGCAATAATACACAATGAAGTTTTTTGGCAATTTTATGCCTTACTATACTGTGACGTTTTATGCCATACTATACTATGATGTTTTTTGCCATTTTTATGACTTAATATACAATGACATTTTTTGAAATTTTATGCCATACTATACTATGACGTTTTTTGAAATTTTATGCCATACTATACTATGACGTTTTTTGCCATTTTTATGCTCTACTAAAATATGACTTTTTTTGGCATTTGTTTGCCTTACTATACTGTGACGTTTTGTGCCTGACCATACTATGACGTTTTTTTTGTCATTTTTATGCCTTAGTATACTATGACATTTTTTGAAATTTTATGCCATACT
>NW_019524871.1:3941-108619 GCF_002814215.2 Seriola lalandi dorsalis
ATTATGAGAAAACCGTTACTTCTTTTCAAAAACTGAAAAGACCGTGCCAGACACTGAAGCCAGAAGTTTCTACAGTCTCTATTTTATTCAGATATTCCTTAAAATGAGTGAATAAGCTCAGCGCGAAGACAGAGTGAGATTCTTTCGAAAAAAAAAGACAATTACATTAGGTGTCAATGAGAGTGAGACAGGTATTGCATGCTGGACTCGGCACCCCCGTTTAAATTTTGTGCAGACCCTGCCTGTCAAAGTTACATTTTATGAATCCCAACAACTATGTCTACATTTTCAGAAAGAATTATTTGTCTCCTTTTTACGGTTTGGCCGTGAGCTCAAGTTAAAAATAAAAATAAAGGTTATTTTTTACTGCTTCACGCACTCTAGCCAACTGATGCTTTCACTCTAACTTTGAATAAAAAGTGATTTGCACTCCTCCTTTGAGTGCTCACAGTTTGAAAAGTTTACATGTTATGTAAAAACAGTTGTTGTGTTTTGGAGAGGCACTCCTCTCAGCTATTCTAGCTGTAGAGGAGTGCCTCGGAGCTGAGCACCCGTGGCACTAATTACAGTACTTGATTTGTTTTGTCTCACACTGTGCTGGGAAATGAAGGAAATGGTAAACAAAGTGATAGGTTCAGTCTGATAAAATTTATTTAGAAAAGTATAAAAAGAAGCCATTATCAAATAACTACAAGTTAATACAGTTGAGTCACATGAACTTAGACAAAAGAATAGACAAAAAAAAAACCACTTGATCAACTGTAAACAAATGTGTTAATAGGGCTGACAACACAAGCCTGAATGGTTTTTCTAATCTTAGCCTACAGAGGAGGGCATGCTGTCAGAGAGGTGCTAATCAGCTGAGCAGAAACAACAGCTTCAAGTTTCACAACATTCAGAAGCCTGAGATCCAGCGACATGCCAAATACAATCAACAACTTAAAATCAAGTCATTCATTCAGTTCACAGCAGTATAAAAGATCAGAGATCAGAGGGGATCCTCTGCCAGCAATCAGGAGTCAATCCAATCAGGAGGCAGCCAGCCGGCTCTGTCAGCCCACAGACATCCACAGTCTCTGAACTCCTGAGCTGAGGCAGCTCACAAGATCAGGACGCTGCACTGACATGGCCTTTTTCTGTCCATTACTGCAGAGCAGTCGGACGATGGGGCATCAGTTTGTGGTTTTAAGAGCCAGGTGTTTTCAGTCATTGACTGCCAGCCCGAAGAGCTCCAGCAGCTCCTTGATGTCCGGGTCGATGAGGTCGGCCGGCTTCTCCCCGCAGTCGTTCTCCAGCTCAGGGTCTGCACCAAGCGAGAGGAGGTAGCTGGAAGAAAACAATATAACGTTGCTTAGTGAAAGGTATCAAATGTTGCTGGTTTGCGACATTGGCAAACTCAATGCGAGTTTCTGCCATACTTCAGTGTCAGGAAGGTCAGTGAGGTGCAAGAATGCAGCAGATCCTCCAGCTTGTCTTATCGCTGTGACGTAAGAGAGCTGTGGAGCCAATAAGTGTGTGTGTGTGTCTGTGCCTGTGTGTGTTGGTATGTGCTTGCCAAAGCATAAACATGTAATGTTAGGCTTTAAAGTGCAAAGAAAAAATAACACAGTCTTCTTTTTAAAGATAGAAAGTTGAAATCATAAGCAAAAAAAAACAAACAAAAGGCATTTTGCTTCTACAGCTTTACTTGGTCTGGTATGACCAGTAGCTTATGACTCAATCACTTTTGCTGCTGTTGCACTATGTTTTAGTTTTTATACCATAATTCTCACTTGTGGCAGCAACTGTTCAACAAAAGTTACACAAGCTCTGTTTCATATAAAGAAAGAGTAGATGCTCACCGTGCAATGTGTGGGAAACCGTCACTGCAGGCCATGTGCAGTGGGGTCCATCCCTCCTCATCTCTCTGGTGGATATCTGCTCCGTAGTGGACCAGCAGCTTCACACACTCCAGGTTCCCAGACAGGACGGCCTCATGAATGGCAGCCATGCCTGTATATACAGGGCAGAGCACAGGATAATGTTTGTGGTGTCATAAGCAAGATCTCTATCTGCATGAGCATTTCACAGATCAGGGTTATGTTATTGTTTCACAGGCTCACCAGAGTGGTAGATGGTGTCCAGGCTGACTCTCCTGGCTCGGATGAAACATCCAATTCTCTCCAGCTCGCCGTGTCGCACATAGTCCTGGAAAACAATGTCATTGGGGAAGTGGACGCTGCGGATCGGCTTCAGAGAAGCGGAGCTCTTGCAGCTGACTGGGACACCACAGTCCTCGGTGTAAGCCTTGATTCCCATGGTCTGGGACACGGGGCACTGATAGTACTTCATCCTAGTCAGAGTCAGACTTCTCTTTGTTCTTGCAGAAAAACTGGCAAATTCCAAGTTTCCAAGGAGTTCGACCTCCTTTAAGTCTTAAAAATCAGAGCAGATTCTCTTCAATCTCTGAGAAGTCAGTTGTTGTCCTGCAGAAAGATCAGTCAGTTCTTCTCAGTGTGGTTCTCTTTCTGTCCAGTGTCTCTTGTGTATCAACAGTGGAGCTGTTCCTCTGAAGGCCAAGCCTCCCTGCGGGTCTCTTTATACTCTCTGTTGGGCTATTCTAAGACACAACACCTCATAGATCCAGTGACAAAATTTGGAAGATGAGTATCCGTCTGGTCATGGCCCTCCCACTAACCTGTCACAAGCCTGTGATACAGCTCACATCTCAAGACATGACAGCCAGTAACCTCTGCCTGTCACCCCCCTCATACACAGATGCTGCCCACTTAAAGCTAGTGGTGACATCCCGCCAGCTCGGGGGTGGTGGGGGCTGGAGGCTTCTAGTAAACACTAAGCAGGATAAAAGTGGTTTACTGCTGGAGTGTGTCAGTGTCAAGGGCAAGGGCAGACAGGGGTGAAGTGCCATGTGTATGCTGTTGACCATCAATTGCGCTGACATAAACAGTGTGGAAAGGCTGCTGGCTTCATAGTCATGTACTATCTTAATGGCTGATGTGAGACCCAGGAATGGTTATGATCAAATGACTCCATGGTTTGCATCACTGTCTTTATGACTACAGGGAAACTGATAATGCAACATTTAAACATATATATTTCTAAAAGTGCCAAACATGGTCTGGTTCAGGCTTTTCAAATGTGAGGATTTGATGCTTGTTAAGTGGCTTTGAATGTTTGTCAGACAAAAAAAAGAAAATTGAAGAAAGGAATATAAAGATTCACCTTGGGCTCCGGGAAATTTTGATGGTCATTTTTAACCACAATCGAAGCGTGGGTTGGTCTGCCAGTTAGTTGGTGCACCAACTGGGCCCATTCATCATCCCCAGACAACTTTTCATCAGTCACCCGAGGTTCACATTTGTGGTTTTGAGTCAAGATCCAGATATACTTTATTGTCCTGGGCTCAGAGTTACTGCCACAGATTTCCTTCAGACATACATGGACAGATTGTTATACATGGTGCAAACACGTTCCCCACAGGAGAAAAATGTCATAATTGCACTGAACATGTCCATTTTTTAATTCTTTTTCAAACACTGTGATTTATGAACCAGAACCAGCCCGACAGATATATCTCCCATCAGCCTCAGATGTACTTTGTGCTCTGTTAATTAGCTGATGTAAACATGCTGAACTGAGATGTCATTAGTGAACATTATACTTGCTAAACATGTTAGTGATGTTACTGTGACATGATCAACATGATGATGTTAGCATTTAGCTCAAAGCTCTGCTGTGCCATTGTACATCCTCACACAGTTGCAAGCCTGGCTGCAGCCTCTCAGCATTGTTAGTAAATAATTGATTATTTAGAAATGATCCGTCTGGGCATTACCGAGATATCACGTTCACCTGAATGGGATGGACAACCTGAAAACAAAATGTCTGTCCACAGCTATTTCCCGCGTGGAGGGCTAAAAATAAAAAACTGAAGACAAACTTATTTTTATATATTTTTTTTTATTGGCCACCATTTCACGTTTTCCACATCAATTTGGATATGATGGAATGCTTTATTAATTTTCCCCCACCGCTGTACAGCTGTCAAACCCATCACCTGGCTCTACTCAAACCTCCCCTCCCTGCCACACACACACACCGACTACAACACAACCACGCGCACACACACACACGCACACACACTCCTGTTCATGGATGACCAGAAAATATGAACTAGTCATTCAACACATCACAGCAACTTTTACACCATTCACACAGCACACTCACACACAACGCTGCGGCAACAAAAGGTGTTGGGTAGAGCCAAAAGGATGCATGAGGTACAGTATGGGTGAGGGGTGGGGCTGTGCAACTGTTCCCTCCCCGCCTCAGATATAATAGACACTTCTCTCAGACCAACCTGACCAGTAAACTGTACCAATCTCTGTCTGCTTTAGTAACCACAATGAATCTCTGATTAGGCATGAATGCAGTGCGACCTATCAGAACTGGCTCCAAAAACCATCCCAGGCCTGAGAGTATGTCCAAGGGCCAACTCTGCCCCAACAGGGCCAACTGGCTACAGCTGGGCACAATGGTACATCATTAAAAATGACAAGTCCTAAATAAAAAAAAAAAGAAGAAAAAAAAAACAAAAACAAAAAACTCATAGTGAAAGCAATTAAATAAAATAGGATTTCCCCAAAGAGTTAAGCTTTGTTCCTTTTAGAAAATAGTCAGTAGCCATGCTGAAGTGAGGAGACTGTATGAAGGAAATGAAAATAAAGTAACATAACCCCCCACCCCCCTCCCCAACCCACACCAAAAGAAAGAAAATTATTGGTCTCAGCTACAGATTGGGGGGAGGGGGGCTTTGTGCCACACTAGACAAGCTCTGTGGGGTGTATTTTAGTGAACACATTGCAAAAAAAAAAAAAAAAACATCTACAGGATGGCCCCTTGTCCCCTGAGAGTTCAGTCCTTACAAAACCACCACACAAAACGCTGGTCCTCTAGACTTCTATCAGAGGGAGAAGAACACTGGCACCCCCCTTACCTACAAATACAGGTTACAACACTCATTTAGCTCATACCCACACTGAACGATGGTGAGGTGTTTTTAAAGAGGAGGGGAGCAATTCATCAAGAAAAACAAACTTTGAAAACTAGATCTCAATGCCATTTTTACATTTGGTTTAAAATATACAAGGCAAACAGCTGATGTGGAGCTTTGTAGAGAAGGCATTGAGGTCTCTCATAGAGGTGGTGCGCTGTTCCACAGAGTCCCCCCAGGTGGGACAAGACCAGTCTGGCCAGAAGTTGTGAGGTTGGAGATGTGGCTGGTAAAAAAAGGCCCTGCCACGCTACTGATGGACTGACTGACTAACTGGCGAGCTGGCTAACAGGCCGGCTGACTGACTGACTGACTGACTGACTGACTGACTGAGAGGCAGTTAAAAGGGGAAGTATTAATGTTCACAGGACAGGGAAGGTCCACAAGGAAGTGAAGGTAGTGATGGTGACTGGGTGGAAGGGTTGGGGCGGGACTCGTCTCCTCTCTCTCCCTTTCTCTCCTCTGCCAGCTCTTACAACTCATCGTGTTCACCATCGTCACCTCCATCCTCACCGTCAGAGTCCTCGTCCTGTCCGTCATCCACATCATCCAGATCCTGGAGAGCAGAGAGGAGGGGGCCACTGATCAATACAGATATGCAAGCTGCACACAACATGTTTTAATGATAAAATATGAACTTTCACCAGCATTTTCAGACATAGCAGGTGTAAGACATGAGGCGTCAATACTGATTGAATTAACACTGCACTGTATCACCACCACAGCTTGGCATATAGATGACATCTTTGTTTTGCATAGCCATTCCTTCATGTCTAGTCTGTGGACAGGTGGGGTTAGGAGATGCTTCAGAAAAAGGAAGGCACTAATGTTGACTGCAGCCTTGCACGTGCAACTTTTATGTGGAAGCCTGGGTCTCCAGGCAAAGCCCAGTAAACAGCTATGACAGCTGCAGGAGGAATTAGTAGACAGCAGTCAACTCTGCTGCAATTAGACTTCTGGGAAGGGGGCGTGGCGGCAGTGGTGGAGTGGGAAGGCGCTAGTAAAAAGGATCCCCCACTAATATGCACTGGATGCAGTGGAGTAGTACACATAGTATACGAGCCCAAAATGCATCCCCCTGCATCTTTGACCAAGACATGGACGCAGGTTCCCCAGACAGACAGTTATCACCGATAAAGATGCTAGCTTTTAATTTTGTTAAGGTGCTATTTTTGACACATTTTCTAAAATTAGCATGAAGATCTCGTCAAATGGCTATTTAATCCTTAGACTGTATAATGTCTAATGAGTGCTTTTGTTCAGTTGTGACATTCTACCTCCCCCAAAAAAGCGAAGTGGGTCAGTTCTAAGGTTACAGCCTGAAATCCTCAAAGGACCTAGTCCTATTTTAGGTAGCTTCAGACATGATGCCAAATATGCCCCCAAAAAGCGCTACAGTTTCAATGATAGACATGTGCACGCTCCTCTAAGCTCTTGACTTTCAGTTTTATATTAAAACTTAAAAGTAATCAAAATAAAAAAAGTGAACCATGTCTGCATAAACTAGTGCATAAACTTTACTTTCAAGTAAAAGCAGTCAAAAATTCTTAGGGTGCATTTGCAAAATATTAAGCTTTCTTGGAAACCTCTACTTAAGTGTAAAAATAATAAAAACCATTCTCTAACCACCATTTGTTCTGCGGTGACTGATGATGTTCAGAGCAACCGCCGATAGCTTATGACTTTTCCAATGTCAAGACGATATTTGGCTTATTTTCCCAATGTACTAACCAATAAATCATCAGTAGCAGTAATATTTATTTAATTATTATTAAATTAATTAACTAAAATTACTATCAAATTTAATTTCCCCCGACATGGTTTCACGACTGCATATTCTGCATATGCACACACGAATTTTATGTGTTATGTGCCACGCTGTGATTAACCAGTGCCAAGGAGATCGACAGACAGAACACGTCAGTAAGTTCGGTTTCTCGTGGTTGTAACTGCAACTTTTGGCCCTAACAGGGAAGTGTTGAATACTCTGATTATTAAATGTAAATAGTTAATGCTTTGTTTTGCGATGACAATTTTGTTTAGTTTTAACATAGCCATAAAAGTTCTTATGCCACTGTGGCGGTATTCAATCCAAGAAAGACAGAGAGATTGTCGAGTTTTGCTCAGCACATGGAAGCCTGTCAGGGTAGCTCTCATAGGGCCACAACTGTGCTGCTTTCTATAAAGTGATTAGATGCATCACAGTTGAGATAATCTTACATCTGCATCCAGATCGTCGTCATCGTCGTCTCCTGCCGGGGCGCCGCCCTCCTTACCACCACTCTCTAGGAACTTGGTGAAGCCTTCCAGTGTTCTCTCTCCATTGTAGTCAATCACCTGTTGATCAGACATTATAACTGATTAATGCACAAGATCAACAAATCAAGTCTATAACATAATTACGTGTGTTTCATTGCAAAAACAAAAATATCACTGAGCCTTCCACACGTGTGTGCCATTTAAAAAGGCAGCCAATAAACCTTGGCACTCCGTCTTCAAATGGAGCCAAAAAAGTTGTCCACGGGTGATCTATGAGCAGTGACACAGCAACAAGCAAGTGGAATGATTGCTAAAATAAGGTTGCAC
Organism: Seriola lalandi dorsalis; assembly: GCF_002814215.2. NCBI lineage: Eukaryota > Metazoa > Chordata > Actinopteri > Carangiformes > Carangidae > Seriola > Seriola lalandi. The sequence goes on from NW_019524871.1 coordinate 11,581, forward strand.
ATGAAAAGGACAATCAAAGGACAACTACAAAGCACCCAATTTAATTTTCAGTGCCATAAATCCAACCACGGCAACCATCCTCCCTCAGCCGTCTCCTGGGTCTTCTGCATGCTTCATCTAAGTAGGGTCATAGGCTAATCCATAGACTTACTATGGAGGGGGGGGCCCAGTATATACCACATCTTTAAGGTTGCTAAACTTAAAGCCAGCACGAGAGCTGTGGAGAGAGGTAGGTGCAGGAGTCTCAGAGAGAGTGAAATCGTCGAGCAGGAACCAAACACCCACATAATGGTGCAGAAACTTACAGGGCCAGCAGGCTCAGGTTTCTGCACATGGTTAACGCTGCTAAATCAAGAGGCACTAATGATAAGTCTCTACGTTAGTGATGTTGGATCCAAATAACCACCCAGATCACTGCAACTCACAACTGCAAAGGTATGTACTGAATGAGAGGGCAAAACCATATTTTTGGAGTGGAGATGGATGGATGGATTATGGATCAGTCAATACAAAGGACGATGTTTACAGAGGTGAGTGAACCAATACGGATCAAATTAGGTGTGAATTCTTGGTTGACATGATTTGATGATTCAAAATGAATCTGATTCAAAGCGAATCTTGAGTCAATAAAACAGGGCGACACTGTATTTTGGATCTTACTCCTGTGCACTGTGTGCCAAACCACTGATCCCTGTTCTTTGCCCACTGGGCTGCAAATGAAACATAACTGACAGTAAATCTAACTGGTCTTCAGGGTCACTGACTTGCAGAAGAAAGTGTGTGAGAGCATGCAGAAGTTCAATTTTAAGTTATTTGAGTTAACTGCATTAACTTGATCTTACAGTCTTTTTGGAGAATAGCAAGTGTATCGTTTACTGACCAATGTCACTGGTTAAATGTTTGTAAAAACAGAAGTGTGTGTGTGTGTGTGTGAGTGTCTTTTGAGTAAAGGGGGGAAGCTCCACTTATCTTCAACAGTGGAGAACAGCCTCTGAGCTGTAGCGTTAGTACGGGGGAAAGCAATTGTTATCCAAAAATGCTGTACAGACACAGGGCTTCTGAAATCAAACACACTACGAGCCAAGTTGTTTTCTTTGCCCCAACAGAGTTGGTTGAAGTTTTGCAAAGTGATGCAGTGTGCTTCAGCTGCTCTTGTTTGATAGTGTTGAAATTCATACTCTGCTCTGCTGATGTCAGTCTATAGATGTCATTAAATACATAATGCACCTGAGTATTTTTGCTGAGTGTTTGAAGATGAACTACAAGATTACTTTAGTATATGTATAATGCATACCATCCTGGTGCTGCACTGTGCCCCAGTTGTTGTGTTCATTCAACATTATGCTTTTTATCTAACATTATTACAACCAGAATTACCACCTCACTGTTGCCCACCAGTCAAGCTGCAGGTAAAATATAATCACAACCTACCCTTCTGTTACTGAGTTACAGCATTGAATACTCACTAGAAGTGTTTCTGCAGAACATTATGTTGTCACAGTGAAGTAGACCTTTGACTGTTTAGAAATCATAATTTCATCCAATAATTGTGTCATTATTAGTGTATGAATTCTTGAGTTAGGGCCAAAAATATGTTTTTTGAGGTCATAGTGATGATGACCAAATTCGATTAAGTTCAGCCTCGAGTCCAAGTAAAAGTTTGTACCAAAGTTCCCTAAAGGTGTTTCTGACATATCATATTATTGATTTGTGAATCATTCAGAATTATAAATGATGATGTGGATCACTTCTTTTTTTTTTTTTTTCACCCACACTTAGATCAAGTTTAAAAGTAAGGAAATATCATCTAAAAAGTTCTGAAGACCTGAAGAATGTAAAACTGTAAACAAATAGTCAGTGATGGGGCTCTCACCTTGCGGTCTTCTCCTGCAGGGAAGAACTTAAGAGTAGGAAAGCTGTGGACTTTCACTGCCTCGATCTCATTGGCTGTGGAGTCCATCTTTGCCACAATGGTGTCAGCACTGTCCTTATACTTCTCTCCCAGCTTGTCCCAGATGGGAGCCAGCTGTTTGCAGTGTCCACACCAAGGTGCATCTAAATACCACAAAAAAAATAACCCAGCAGTTTAGTATTGAATGATTACTGACAAAACAATTGCATTGGCAACACATTTAACACATTTAGGGGCTGTATCATTTCAGCAGTATTACTTATTAACTTATTTATACATACTAATTATTGAGCTGCTTAAACATTCAGTAAAGTAAATCCCTACATACACACAACATGTCACATGCATCCTGGGCTTCAAGGCATTGCTACCTGTTGACTGACTAGGAACCCCCCCACTGCCACCTGTCAGGGAATATGGGTCTTCCCTGCTGTGCATGACTGGCCATAAGCTGTATTTAAAACAGCCAGCGATGGAAAATTCCTCCACAAATGGTGCAAATTTGGATGAGGATGAATATAAAAATAATCCAGTGACTATATTTAACCAGATCTTTTCAACATCAGTGTCCAAAAAGGTATGAGTGAAGCCTCAGCTTCAGCTCTGCGGTATTTGAAAAGGGATTAGCACAGGCAAAGTAAGGAAGGGCAAGATTCGAGTTTCAGACGCTGCAGCTAGAGGCTTTGCCAAATTTCCCACCTATGAGCAACTGAGCTTTTACTGAAAATACCCCTTTAACAGGTGAACCCCTTTGCCAACACAACCCAGAGACTGCTGACCATTGTGTTTTCATGTTTTTCATATGGAAATTTCTACTGGCTCTATGGTCATAAGAAAGAAAGAAAGAAAAAACATAAAGATAGAGGCTCTTACAAAATTCCACAAAGACATTCTTAGTGGGATCGAAGGCGACCTCCTCAAAGTTCTTGCCCACCAAAACACTGACGGGGTTTTTGTCCCAGTCTTCAGGGATGTCCTGGCTCATGAGGTGGGGCTGTAAAAGAACACACAGACAGACCATGGCGTTACCAGGATTTAAAATTTAATTCAAGTTAATTACTTGTAGCTGTCCAACAGTATGCGCTTAGCATACAACTGTCCTATATGTGTGTATATACTGTGTGTGTGTGTATATATATATATATATATTTTCAAACTGCAAATTCAAGTCCAAAATTAACAGTAATGAAATCTTATGCACCATTATGAATGTGCAATGATTATCTATAGTTTATATTTGCATAGCCAACCACTCACTTTGAGTTTGCCCTCAGTGAACAGTGTGCAGAATGCAGTGATGCTCTCCGCTGTAATGGCGTCGCTCTCTGGCTTGTACTTGGTCATCTCGTCCTCCAGGGTGATGAGGCGGATGGCTGGGCACTCCTCTTTCTTCAGACCAAAGAACTCCAAAATGCGCTGGTTGTCATCCACGTCGCTGTCAATGAAAATGAACAGGATCTGGAAAGGGGGGGATAGAGGATGTTAATAACTGATTTTGTCCCAACAGATTACTCAATATATCGTGTCTGAGCAAATCATTAGACTTTAAAATCTTTGTGTAATGTTCACAGAATGCACAATAATCACAGGTTGACGACAGGTTCAGGACAAGTGCAGTTTGAAAGACTGACATGTCACTTCAGACAGTTCACCTACCCGTCCCTTGAATCCCTCTGCGGCTTTCTTGAACTGGTCCATTTTGTCCTGGAAGTCTGAGGCAGCTTTGGGCAGAAACATGAGGATGTGGGACTTGATGTCTCCACCAAAGATCTTAGGAGCAGTCTGCAGAAAACAGAGACACACAAGTTTGACATGTGGGCATCACACTGGGAGTTGCACTGTTTACTGTTGTGGACAGTATTGTGTTGTGGTTAAATGAGACGTTAATGGTCAAGTTGATGCCCACAGCTCCAGTCGTTACCTGCTCAGTGAACTCAATGACCAGAGGCAGCTGGTTGGCCTTGACAAAAGCCAGGAGTTTCTCTTTGGTCAGCTCTCCATCAAAGGTATTGCGCCCCTCATCAAACTGTAAAGGAAACAAGGAAACATTTAGATACAAATATTATCCACCCATCTATTCTGCCTGTGAACACCACAGATTTACCGGATGAACCACTTTAAAATCCTTTAGTAAACCCCAGCTGATGAAAGAGAAGACCAAAAAGACTTTTATTGGGTGTTAAGAATAGCATGGTACAGCTGTGCCAAGCAGCCTTTACTGGCACACAATAGGAGAAAGGACATTTGGCCAGCAGCACGCTGCCTGCCCTGTGGGCACTGACTGAGGCCATGAAACCTAAGCTTTCAACCCCTGTTGCAATAAACAAGTGAAAGACCCCAGTTGTTTATTAAGACTGAGCCCCGGATTTGAGAGGGTTTGCTATACTGTAGGCAACGAGCCCACATGTCAGCAGTGTTTGTATCAGGGTTAAGTTACCAACACAGATCAGGCCAGACAATGGCAGTTGGTGCACTGAGCCTTGGTCCATGTGTCACAATGAAAGATCGTCCATGACTGAAAGGACTGTGTGAGTGCAGAGACACAGTGAGATATTTCGAAAGGTTCTTGCTTCTTGCTGAAGCACCTGGGGCTGATAGAAATGATAATTTCATTACTGATCTACTGCAACTATAAACTGATAATAATGATGCTCATCATGAGCAAGACATAAAAGGTTAAAAATTAAATTAGGGCTGCAACTAATAATAATAATAATAATAATAATAATAATAATAATAATAATAATCATTTTTGATTGATTCTTCAGTTAATGAATTTGTCCGACATCAAACATTAAAAAATGCAAAGAGATGTATTAGAGATGCATTACTCAGTTAACCAAAAGATATTCAGTTTGCAGTCATATGACCGAAAAAAAATGACTAAAAATACATCTTCACACACGCTTGCACTAGTGAATGTGAACTATACCTGCATTTAAATATTTGCTTCCTTTTTATTCTACACTGAGTCTGCACTGATCATCATGTTCACCTTTGGTTCAAACTGTTTAACATGTGTGTTGATTCCCTGTCTGATCATTTTGAAGGATGTAGTTTTTGATGCTGTTGAAGTATGTTTTTGCTAGCTGCACCTAATAAACTGGCAATTGAGTGAATGCTGTACTGTAGTTTGACATTTATGTTTCAAGTGAACATTTCCTCTGTGAAGACTTTTCTTTCATTGTCTCGCAATTAAATCAATTACCAATTGCATGCAGGAAGCATGAGCTTCACACATGTGAAACCCAGACTATGAAATGTGGTCAGTTTTTAGACATTTGCCTCATTGTAGCATTAAGCATGTTTCCCTTTTTGAAATAACACAAAACATAAAGAACAAAAAAAGACAAATGCCATGAGAATAATTTTTGCTGAACTGCAGAGCAACCATCACACTCTACTCTGTAGCTCTGTGGGTTGTAAGATAAAGGACTATCCACTGTTGTAAAATGATGATGTGGTGTAAAATTCATCAAACACCCTCACATTACTGGGTTGCTTAATTTTTATTGACTGACACTCTGGACCTTGACCCAATTTGACAAATCGACACACTGACTGACATACCGTTTAGCTGATAAGAAAGCAATGATCTCTGATCTGCAAGGGAAGGTTGTCGTCAGTAAACCTGACCCCTGAAGGCAGGCATCACCTGCCCTCTCTCACAGAGTCTGTTGAGAGCAACTGTGAGTTTAAGTTCCCACATACAAGAGGTGGGAAGAAGAGAAAATCATCCATTTGGACTTCAAGGAAGGCATTCAGCCAACATCCCTTCAGCCAATGGGGCTACCTGAAAGATGGACCATCACCAAACAAAGCTCTTTACCATTCATCAGCATTACCTCAACATGTTGAGGTCACTCACTGGGTAGGTCGAGCAACAAGCCTAAAGGCAGCCACACGACTTAAACGTTAAAAAAGGACCCCAGAGAGGCCAAGATTAGCAACAGAGAGGGGATACCATGAGGGCAACAGCATCATGTTACCAAGGTGTGGATCAAGAAGACTGTAGTGTCTTCACCAGCTTGATCGTAAACGCTTGAACTTGTGAGAGTGAATGTCACAAGCTGATCCAAGGCTACAGATAAACTGTTTAAAATATATTGTGATTACACAGTGAGTAACTATGAAAAATAATGTGTCAACCATTTTGAATCTGTCCTTCAACCACAGTTTGTCCAGAGGTTTGAATATACAGAGTGTACATGTGTGCAGATGCACTTTTTGTGTCATCACAACATCTTTGAAACAGTGAAGAAATAAACTGAAGAACTTGAAGTCACCTTCTTGAAGAGGACAACACTGTCCTTGGACACTTCAAACTTGGAGTAAACAGCATCATCGGAGGTCATGGCGAAGGGAATGTCGTCTATGGCTTCAGCTGCTTTTGCGTAGGCCTTGGCACCAGCAGATTCAGCATCCTACAGACACATGAGAACTTTCCTTAAGATGAGGCCCAGCGCAAACAATCCCCAGCGCAAACAATCCCCAATGACTGAAACTTAATTAAAAAACATTAAACCTGCTGTCAAGCTCTGCAGATTTTATATATTTGAATAATAAAAGATATCCATTAGCCAAAATCCTTTAATTGAGCTTTTGAGATGATAAAGCATCACAGCTGTGTAGGAATGTAGTTTTTATTTGAGATATGATACTGTATGGGCATGAGAAATTAACTATATTACATTAACTGTCCAAAAAGTGTGTAGAATATAAACGAAGGGAAGGAGCTAAATCTTAACCTGTTATCTAGTTGAAACCTTGAGATATCGGAGTAGTACCTTAAAGAATCCGATGACTGCCACCTCACTGTCAGCAATCAGAGACTCAGCCTCGGTGACCCCGGCAAGGGTGGCAACAGCAGGGCCTGTGCGCTTCTTCAGCCAGCTGACGATGTCATCTGCCTGCCTCCCAGCTGCAACACAATAACTTAAGGTAATTCTGTATCCATAGACGTCACATGTCAAAAGTCACAGGTCAAATGCTCTGACCTGTGATACAGCAGGCCTCAACTCAAATCCTAGAGTGCCTCAGGGGAGCAGATGTTAAAAGTGAATTTGCATTTCCTCTGCTTTGGTTAAAGAGTGGAGGCACAGAGACACCCTTCATACATTTTCTGGTGTGAAAGTTTAAGTGCATTTTAAAAGTGAAAGACCCACAGCAAAAACAAACCACTTCCGCTTTACGGAAACCCCTAACAGCTCTTACAACTTCAGGTGACAATACACAACGCTGCCTCTTTGTTTCTGACTTTCAAATCCAAGCCCCATGTTGTATAATAGAATCACTACAGCAACTTTGTGAGGCTCAAAAACATGTTAACCTTTCTTTGGAGTAAGTGTGTTGCAATTAAAGTGGAATTGAAATGTCAGACCTGGCTGTCAGACTGATGCAACGCAAGAGCAATTTCAGAAACACATGTTGATGAAGTGATATAGCATGTGGTTTTGGTGCAGTGCGTGGGAGACGAGAGAGGGGTGTTTTCTAGAAGCTGGACTCGAGTGAGAGCAGTCATTTCTACAAAAATATCCCAACTTACTCTCCCCTCCCTTTCCAAACTGAACCCGGCCCCGGCCAGCAGAGAACAGGCGACGTGAAGAACTGCACATACCTCTGCCCAGCTGGGAGGCCAGGCTCAGAGTCAGCATGAGAGGAACGTGCAGAGGAAGCCCAGCCTACATTTTGCCTCAGTCATGTTGCTGAAAGCCGATTGGCAGAAACAGCAGCTGACTCACCCTTTCTGCTGCTGTGCAGATCATATTACCACAATGAAGAAAGCTAAAGTGTCTACGGTTTATCTGCCATCTACATATGATTTCACACGATTATACTATGGAATCATTTTCATTCACTTGACTATGACAGAGGTTACTCAAGAGTACGTCACTTTGTGAAAAAATAAACAACCTCCCATTCATCAAGATGCTTTTGGTAGAGAAAAACTAAGTTAGAGACTAAGACAAAGAATGACAAATGACACATTCTTTTAAATGTGCATACGACTAAATTCAAATCCAGCAAGTTGTATGATGTAATTTAGGAGAATAGGAACATTACAACTGATTGAATATACCGACAATATGTGACTAAACAAAAAATATCGCCTACATCAACACATGCAGTACTTGAAAGGTATTAATGTCCCACCACTGCTCCCAACTTCTGATTCGTCTATCTAATGCAAGCAAATCTGCACTGACACAACACATTAATGCTCACCAGAGTACTCTTTGGGTGACTCCTTCTCGCCACCTTTGAAGAACTTGATGGTGGGGTATCCCCGGACGCCATACTCTTGTGCCAGTTCAGTCTCTTCTGTGGCGTCCACTTTACCCAGGCGGATCTCTGACCCCTCGGCCTTCAGCATGCCAGCCGCCTTGGCATACTCTGGAGCCAGGGCCTTGCAGTGACCACACCATGGGGCATCTGCAGGGCACACACAGAGGTTTGCATCATTGTTGAGAAACACACTAGATTGAGGGAGCTGATAATATTATTGCAAAATAGGAAAAAATAAGTAAAAAAATAAAATAATAAAAAATACAAGCATAACAAAGAAGGGGTTGAAATAATGACAATTTTCTATCATAATCTACAAGAGTGATGTCTTAAATTTTCTGGTTTGTCTGGAGAGCTGCCAGAAAGTCCATAATATTCATTCTATATTGGTATAACATAAATGAATGAATAAATAAATGCAAGTCATTGCATTTGTGCCCCTATAATCAGCCAATTTTATTTTATTTTATTTAGATGAATAATCAAAATTATAATTAGATGTGTTCGGTCAATGGGTCACTTTTATGTTATAATAAACAATATTTCTTATTAAACAGGAAAAACACTTGGGAAAACTTTAAGTGAAGTTAGAGACCTTGTAAAAAAAGGGATAGTTTGATCTTCAAAGGACTTCCTTTAAAGAAAATGAATACATTGTGTCTGGAGAAGATTTCCACAAAAATGTGCCCTAATTTAATTTTAGCAATGGTTTCACATGTTAATTTGAAAGCCATGGTGTCCAATTGTACATGTGAAAAAAATCCAAACAGAAAAACACCTTATCAGGAATGACACGTCAAATAAAGTGTCCTACATTGCACCACCTTTAATTCTTGACTAATAACGAAGCTTCCTTGTTCCAGTGCAGTCAATATAAACGCACAGATGAACTTTTGTAAAGTACACGTCAACCTAGCTCCACATACACACAGAGATCCCGCCCAGCTGAGAAATACGTGGGGCAAACAAAGCCTTCATCCCTCCCATCCTCAGCTCATTGGAGAGTCTCCCCCACGGGCATCTCTGACTGGTCCACAGATTTGCCAGACAATAAGTGAGCAGGTCAACAATCTGACAAAAGTGAAGCGGGATGGGCCTGTTAGCTATGAAGAGATGGTTCATTTAAGCCTTTGCTATGAAAGCTGGTCATATTGTTGGGGGAAATAAGTTAATAAAAGACAACTACTGAATTAAATTTGGATCAAATAAGACGCCCGTGCTGCACGAAAGGTGAAACTTGCATTATGAAAGTACAGCAAGCAATCGAAACTTAAAATCACGTTACTGATTCAGCGACTCTTTTAGCTTCAAGCTACTTATAACAAGTATGTTACCACTGCTTACGGCAAAAGTGGTGATGCAAGCACAGCAGACTCTCAAAATACAATAGGATGCACTGCTAACAGCTATCTCCACCAGCTATCGCGCTAGCTAAGTAAAGCAAAAATATGGCTAAACAGCAGTTGTAATATGATTAACGTTCACAGTAAAACAAGCCGAGGGTTACTATGTTGTGCCAAGTTTCTTATTTCCTCAGCATCAGTTCACACTTCGAGGACGCTCGGTGCTAGCTAGTCAAATCCGACGGGAAATATTCTGACAAAGAGAAAACGCAGTTTGATTAAGATCATCCCGTATGTTTCTTACACTGGTGAGCAAGTCGCTGGTGCGCGACTGGGTGAAACAGATTCACGCATGGATGCAAAATTGAGCACGACACCAGTAAGTTAGCTAGCATCGGCAGCAACTTGTCAGAAGTGTCAAAGTTTAACGCTACCATTGACCCAGGCGTAATTTAGCTTGCTAACCGGGCAGCCGGCAAGCTTGCTGGAGATAGCTAGCATTGGCTGGCGAGATTTTGTAGCTGTGTTGTTACTTACAGAATTCAACCAGGATGTTGGGGTGAGCTTTGAGAGCCTCGTCGAAGTTACTTTTCTTCAGCACCAGGACATCATCTTCTTCAGCGACCTCAGCCCTGCTGGCCACAGCCAGTGTGCAGATGAGCAAAAACTTCAACATAGTTGCTGTCGAGTGTTCTTCCTGACAGAGAGCCTAGAGGTGTAGACACGGTCGCTTACGGTTTAGCAGAGGAATTGGTCTCAGTTTTGGTTTTCTGCCTTGTTTAAGGTTGGGAGAGTAGCTGGTATTTTGTGTCTACCGCTACTAACGTGGCATTGCACGCAGAAACCGGAGGGGTCAGCCGTAGTGCGCATGCGCATTTATCAGGCCGAAAGCAGTTCGTGTTGAAATGTGACTGGACCGCGACGGGCTGCACCTGGAAGTGAATGAGAAGCGCTCCCTGCCTTCTGCTTACACATCAGCCATGAGTGATAGCTCACCGTGTTCATGGAGAAATGAATGGAAAACATGGTTTATAATCATCAACCCATTTAAATTTACAAAAATTATTTGTATCTTAAAACCGTTTATTGTAGCCACAGCATGTAGTATTCCTTTTGTTTATCTAAATATAAATAAAACATGTAAGCAAAGCTGTAACCTGGTTGTAGAGCCTACAGTATGTTTTTTTCTGGCTCTGGGCTATGAGGTGTATGTAACTGTTAGTAGAAGGGCAAAGTCTGAAAGATGACTAACACTTAACAAATATGTCACATGATATGTGACACAGGCTATGTATGACAGCTCTGTTTACACTGATAATACAAGAGTATAGATTGAAAGGCTATGTTCACTCAAAAAACAAACAAAATACAACAATAACAACAACTTAGAAATTTCAGTCACTGTTTTTATCTGGTGGGAACGTCAGAAATCTCAGAAACTGATATCTGAAAACCTGGGCAAATAAAACCAAAACTATCCACACTACTAAACTGACTCATTAAGGCCTGAGGTTATTTAACATGAGTGCCAGTGAGAGGCACATTTTAAATATGGTGTTTGACAGAATATTTCTGCAAGTTTCTTTTCATCACAATGCACCTGGTGTTGTGCTTTATGACGTTTCACTGTCATATTTTCTACCGAATTGTTGCTTTATCAGCCTAAGTAAAAAAAGGAATTATGATTAATCAGTAAATGACTGTTTGGAAAAAGGTGACAGTAACGATACATCTTGTGGGTCAGTGTTTTTATATTTATATCCTCTGTTGGTCCACTTTTTCTTGACAGAAGAATTCAGCCATGCACACGTCAGTCTGGCTATGATACCCCAGGGTTTAAGGATGTAGTTAGTGTGAGCTGAGCATATAATGTATCAGTAAGTCAGGGTTCACATCCAGAAATATTTTAGAGCAGGTTAAACTGGTGCAGGACGAGGAAACAGCCAGGGACAAGACAAATAATTCAGCTAATGGAAGCAACAATTTGTGCCAAGATTGTCTATCATGAGGGGTGGTTAAAGAGGAGAGAACATACAGAACACAGAATTAATCTGTCAAATAAACAATGTAATTTTTTTAAATTGTAGAACATCCACCATTTGCCAAATCTATAAATACTTTGGACATGACCTCATTCTCTTTAATGGTAGCAACAACATCTGCTGTATAGTGTGGTCAATTTAATTCTTTTTGCAAACAAAGTGCTACCCCCAAAAATAAAAACAAAGATTAAAAGAAAAGAAAAGAAAAGAAAGTTAAGGAGTAGGTGCGGAAGCTGCTTGTTACTTATTCTAAGTCAAAGTTAATCTTTGAGACATACATTGTTGTACATTATTGTTACTGGGATCTTATACCCGGTGAAGTGTTGTGTATTCTTCCTAAACCATTCAACCTTGGTTGTCGGCAAAGCATTTTCGCAGTAGTGTTGTAAATAACCCTGCTGACATCAGACTGTAGACAGCTCCTTCTAGACAGGTTTTTATAGGCTGAGTGGTACTAACCATGGCAGTAAACTGAACTTGATCTGTAAAATCACTGCAAGCACCCTTTTAACAAAAGATGAATAATCTAACATAGAAATCCACAGGTCTGATATTGCTGATGTTCATCTAGCTTTGTAAGCTTTATGTCTGCCAATACCAGTAAAACCAGCTAGTCATCATTTAAAGAAGAAACACGTAACTGGTTGGAACTGCAGATTAGCTCACAACAGATTCTTGAACTGAATTAGAAAATTCCTACTCACACCCAACTTAACTCTAAGGAAGGAGTCCTGCTTTCAGTTATAAATCTGACAGCTGTTAATCAACAAATCCCTCTGATATCTGTTAGGATTTTGAAAGACTTTGGCATTTGTTTGAGTGTGACTACAAAGGGACTCGTGCAGTTACTATGTGTTCAATGTCAGGTCTCTGTTCAGCCTTCGACTGCTGATGTTTAACAAGGTATTACAAGCTTAATAGAAACTATACAGGGTGTTATACAATATATAAAGTGTTAAATCTTAAACTTACACCTGATACTCGGAAACTGGCTCATGTTATCCCTCTGCATAAAAGTGAAGACTGTACTGACCAGGGGGGATTTCTGTGTTAATGCCATCAACTGCATTTTAAGAGAAGGTGTTTTTTAAATGATGAATTACTCATTTTGGAATTAAACTCTGGCTGTGACACACTGGATTTCATGCAGATGGTCTACAAAATGAGATTCAGGATCATACGTTGGCTCAGTTTCTTATAACGGAAGCAACCATATTTAGGCAAATTAGTATTCATCCACAGGTCCCTTGATCCTACATCTGTGATGTTGGAGCTGTTATGAAATGTAATATGATATGGTTGCCATAGAATCATATGGAGAACTAATGAGTTAAGTTTGTTTCTGTACAGGTTTTGTGCACAAAGTGTTCAGGTAATGACTGCAGTTCACTGTGGACTGGTGTTTACCTTGCCTTTACTAGAGTCAGTCAATATGTCACAGAGGATAACAGAACTAATGTGTGCTTATGCAGTAATAGTGCTTGTAAACCTTATACTTTGTATATTTCAGCACCTAAATGTCTCAGTTTTCACTTTCTATCCAGCGAGCACAAAAACACATAAGGCCTCGCTCTCCTTGTTAAATACAAATCATACGTGTCATGAATTTGCAGCACGCCTCGGGTTGACAAAGCAGTGAGCAGCGTGAGCCGATTGGCTGCAGCAATTTGACAGTTTGCCACTTTTGCACATGGTGTGGCTTCATCCTGCAATCTGTCACACAAGAGAAAGATAGCCACCTGTCAAAATAAGACTCCTATCACAACACATAATTTTACAAAGTCGTTGATATGATGGAATTAGTAGAATTTGTAAAGTAGCTCTGCTGAATTTTGAAAACAAATTCACAAACTTTTAATGTTCTTTTTACGGCACATACAGCACAATCATAAAACAGCTCTCAAGGTGTGTGATCTACCTTTCATTTCAACTCAGGCATGAAACAGCTAAGTGAAGGGAGAGGCTATCAGTTTATTTTATCAAGGGCAGTTTTTAAATGCAAACACTGTCCCTGCTGACTGCAGTTCTGTAAATTTCAACACCTTTTTTATTATTTGTTTAACTTTTATGTAATCGGGCAGGTCAACAGTGAACAGTTTGCTGTGTATAATGACAGGAGGTGGTAGAAATTCAAAAAAGATTCAAATGATCCGCAAGAAGCTTTTTCATGAGCAGTGTGTGTGTGCGGGGTTTGATGCATGGAGAGGGGAAAGCAAGGTGTTCTGCCTTTCACCGTTTAAGCCAAATGCAACAGGTTCACTAAAGTTCTTCTTAATATTAGTGTTGTGTTTTTACCCTTTAACAAAACTTTTTTCAAATCAGAAGCCTCTAGATTAGAGATGTGCACTGAGTGGACAGTCAGGTAGACAGATCAAATAAAAAGGCTAACATCCTAATGACCTGCGTGAATCTAACACAAGGACATGTAGAGAAACCGGCTCCAACTTTTATGTTGTTTGTGTGAGGTAGTCATGCATAGTCAGTGTAATACCTGCAGTAGATTTGGATCAGCGGTGTGCCAGTTAGGAGAGGCAGCAGGGAACATGGCACATGTGCTGCTGTGCACGGGACCAGCAGGGAAAAAACGTGTTTTAGACACTTTTAAAAGATGCCCATCGAAACAATCAGACATCCGTTTAAATGTACGCTTCATGTAGAATAAACAGTTCTTTCCTTTGGTACTACATTTTTCTCAACCGCTGAACTGCCGTATTCCTACGCACAAGCGCACCTACAGTGCGCACTGTGTGGTCAGCTGAGTGAATCAGAAAGAGCTGGACTTCACTTTGTCTTGATGGGAAGATAAATGTCTCTAATATCTTGTACAGTCAAAGTGTACACAGTGGATGGAAGAGGTAGATCCTTTACCTAAAGCAGCTCTCATTCATGTTTTTATGTGTGAAACAGTCGCTTGTAGTGATAAACCTGTAGAGAATTAACACCCGAATCTGCAGCTCCCCTCAGCTTCATTGAGCTTTATGGTATTTCAGCTTTATACTGTTTGAATTGTGGCCCACAACTCATTGTCACAGCAAGCTGCTGTTACCGGTGAAAAAGCTAGTACACACACCTGCACAACACCAAACAGCAGACAGACACAGGTTAGTCGGAGCATTTAGCAGCTAAACAGACAGATTCTTCCCTGAGAAGTAGGTATACAGTTTATGGTAGAGACCAAACAAACACTAAACTCAGGCCCACAGCTCATCATTAACAAAATCCTGGAAAACTGCAGGGGTACTAATGAGAGTGGATACTTGTTTTTCACAGTGATGTTGTTTAACCCACAGACTTATGGATGGTGGATTAGAAAAAAAGTCAGTATCTGGCGTGACCACCATTTGCCTCATGCAGTACAACACATCCTCTTTGTACAGAGTTCATCATGTTGTAGATTGTGGCTTGTGGCCTTTCGGCCCACTCCTCTTTAAATGCTGTACAAAGGTGCTGGATATTTGCAGGAAGTGGAACATGCTGTCGTACACACAGATCCAGAGCATCTCCAACACGCTCACATGTCTGGTGACTACACAGGTCACGCAAGAACTGGGATGTTTTCAGCTTCCAGGTATTCCAGGTATTGTGTACATCATGCTGCAACATGAGGCAATGGCGGCAGATGAATCACACAACAATAGGCCTCAGGATTTCATCATTCATGTGTGTGTGTGTGTCTTCTAACTTTGTCTTAGACCTTTTATTCTCTCTCTCTCTCTCTTTCTTATATATAGCTAAGGTAGCTAAGGTATTTATTTTATCTAAAGATGTTCAATGAATGGTGAACACAGCTCTGGGGAATCCATAATAATATTAATCAGTTTGATGTTTTTTAGTTTGACTGAACCAGAAGGACGTGAAGAGTTGGCAACGAGCAAATCTAATTGTTCATATGAATGACTGCACCAGGAAGTTGAGTAATAAACAGGATGGATTCAGAGCAGGAGGACAGAATGATAGATGAGCACACAGTGATCAACACAGTGCTGGAGCTCATGTTTTGACCATTTGGATGAAGTCAGGTCATTAAAGCATAATGGGATTTTAATAAGGATGCTGGCAGAGACAGATAGAGACAGACGTTCACCTTTAAATACATTTATTCATAAAAAAGTGCAGTTGCCATGCCAATGCTAGCAGTGCAGGCCCCTGGAGTCCTTGAGGCTACTGGAGAGAGGACATTCAATTACTGGGAACTCTGAATATGATGTGATGAGTTGATAATCAACAATGTGGGAGCTGATGTCACAGCCAAAATTACCAGAATGTTTCATTTATAATGTGCGCCATGTGAAAGGATGTTATTTAAATCTAACTTTGAAACAAACAGTAAAATGTTAAACAGTGTGTCATTACCTGTGGGAAGAGTTGGTTTTAACATGTTGACTTCTCTTCAGCCTGAATCGTTTCCAACACATGTATCAGGCCTCCGACAGCGCGTTTGTATTTTCAACAACACAAGGTTATTATTGATAGATTGTTATTGATAGACACTGTGTTGGCGAGTTTAAGAGGTGCATGTTCTTTCACAAATTAGACATACTTGGAAATGATGTTTTTCAAGAGTGTCCTACAGGTGCAGGGTACTGGTGCGGTGCCATTAGAGAACGACCTACCCGTGACCATGGACATCCTGTAGCCTCTCTTGTAGATCAGTGATGTATATCTTGTGAGCCTGTTCTTCCTCACTTCATGCAAAGCTGTTTGCTCAATGGCCTTGTGTAAGTAACAGTGACACGACAATGTTGGCTTCCTCTAATGGTGCCATGTCACTCTTCTGCAACATTACCACAGAGTTTTCTGTCATGAGGGGCCATTATGTAAAATTATATTATGAACTGTATGTAATCAAATTAATGTTTATAGCTTCCCATGCTGCAAGTCCAATATAATAATGTAGTATTTGCACATAGCCTGATCTTAAACACTATATTCAGGTATGAAAAAAACAATAGACATAGTACATATTATCACCTTATAAAGTTGTTCTCGCGAACTTGTCAGCAAACAGTTTCCGATTTACAGATCCTGCAGAGACAGAGAGTTCAGAAATGTTTTTGGGCACCTGATCCTAACATCTGTGTATTTAGATGCTAAAGGCACTTCCTGAGAAGGAAGTGGAATTATCAGCGCTGCCTGCCATAGATTGATGAGAACAGAGTTGTGGGCCAGAAAACCAAAACAGTGAGTTCAAAGATGCTAAAAGGCTCTGTAGACAAGATATAAACTGTAATGTCAGGCAATACATTTCTGTGGGTTTGACATTATGAGTGATCCATTTCACATTAGTGTTGATGAAAAAAATTGAATGGAGTAACTTTAATGGACCACCCGTTCTAAAAAACACATATCCTGTAGAAAGTCGGTACCCAGAGGTTAGAGTATATTATCATGAAATATAAAATCAGTCTAACTGGCCAATGTGCATTTTTGGCTTTGATGACTGTCTGTTTATTTGACCAGTAAAATTAATATTACTGATAATAACACTAAATGACAAAGAAAGTCATATCAAGTACTAAAAAACCAAGCTCCCAATGCAGCTGCACTGAAAAACATACAAATGATAAAAAGTACTGCAGTTTCTTAGCGATAGCAGCACTGAATATGATTGACATACAGACTGCCAATAATAAAAGAATGTAAACTCTTCACTCTTATTCAAGGATGAGCTGCATCTAAAAGCCACACAAAAACTTCAGACAAAGAAATGTAAGAAATGTGATGGGTCATCATTAAAGTTTGAATGAATGATTAATGACACAGAATGGATAACATTCAAATAAGCTATTCAAAAAACATCAATGAATACACTCATTGCGTACTTTTCAATGTTGAGTTCATGTAATTGTATCACAACATCCTAGTGAACTAAAATGTTCTGCCACAAGATGGATCCATGGGCCAACAACACGAAAACTGTGAAGTTGGGGAAAGAATAATCATTTACTGTATATTATTGGTGCAATGGTGCACTCTAGTGGTAAATACTAGGAAAGCCTGAATACACACACTACATTAACTGAAACACTTAACCTTCACTGGTGAGTGTTAAATAAAAAAACACTTAATTCGATTTCATTTCGATTTCATTCGATATCATAGTTAAATTGCAGAGACGTTTTTCTTTTTTTTTTAATCAATTACTAGATTCAACAACACAACAACTATTTCTCTCCAACATCTGTCACATCTGGGTGTACAGGATGTACCATGATTCAGCTGCTCAGCTATATCTGAGCAGCTCCTTTGTCAACAGGCTGGTAATTCTTTCCATGTGATTCAAAGTGGGGTGTGCGTCTAAACCAGACACCGATCACAATGAAAACTGTGTGTGTGTGTGTGTGTGTGTGTGTGTGTTATATTGCATCGTGGAAGATAAAACATCTAATGAGTTGATTATGAATCATTTTGCCATGAAGTAATGTAATTTACTCTTTGAACCATTTTCCCTCGTCTCTATGTGAGACCATCTCCTTCCTCCACATGATCATATACGATTATACACTGATGTTTGGACATTCTCACCATACGCATATAAATTAGTTTTACATAAATAATGACTTTAGTAGCATGTAAGTTTATCAAAACAACATACTTATTAAAATTCTTTAGATTTATATGATTCTGTTATTAATTTCTTATTAATTCTAAACATACACGTCTATCTTCTATATTTACATATATAATATCAACATATATTGACCGTCTTAAGCATACATACATAAACACAAGTTTGTTTCATCTAGACATATATATATATATAAATATATATATATATATATACATACTGTAATATATATAATGTAATAATATAAAATAAATATATGATATATATATATGAATCTGTTCCAATTCATAACAGGTTGCATATGTAATTCTAACATACATACGCTGTATATACATATGTACATATATTTCATTTATTGAAATTCAATACATGTACATATACACATTAGTGCATGGGTGTGCATAAATATGTACTGTCTGTAATATTTCATAGTACTGTGGTATATATAACCTCAGGAAATAGAATCAGCCCTGTGGTGCAGTGTAATTCAGACCATGCAGTGTGGTGCAATAGAATGACCACAATGGGACTGGTGGTGAAACTTGTAAAAACTAGTTCACTCACTTGAGTGAACCTGCACACTCCACAGGCATTGGTATCATTTATATTTACGTATTTTTACCTGATACTAATTTAGTTTTACTTGTTCGGTTATTACTCAATGTGTGGCCCACATGTTCTCTGTGAGAATTGTATAACAGTTTCAGTGTGTTTGCAATATGTACCAACACAAATGGAAAATAAAGTCACTTGAACTTGAGTTGAGAAAGAAGCACTTGTGTTACTGTGAAGAACTGACATTCAAAGCAGGTGTTCCAGATGTCAGTAATAGCTGAGTTATTTCTGCTTATCAGACGACCCACCATCGTATCATTTGTGTTTGACCAGTTATCAGTTGGAATTAGAAAAACACCAGCAAACAACACAGTGAGGATATGTGAGGTGCCTTTATTAGGATAAGAATATTTACAGCAAACTTAGCAGTCAGTTATTTGAATGATTGAGAACTGATATACAAAGAATTGGAAGAGATGACAAAGCGTGGATAGAAGATGGCAGTGGGGAGGTAGTGGTGAGCTAATCACTAATCCACTGGCACCGGCAGGTCCTGATAGTTGTTGCCCTCTAGAAGGTGGTGACTGACCTCAGGTCGTTCACCGTTGAGCTCAGCGTATTCTACTGAACCCTGCTGACACAGAGAGCAGAGCCATTAAACTCTGTCACAGCTGATTCATTTATGATTCTTCAAGACTGGCACACAACACAAAGCAGTTAACACTAAAGCACACACCAGTGCTGTTACTAAGTACTAGGACGATATTTAAACATAAATAAGTGAATAAATAAGATAAGAATAAGGCTTAAAATGTAACAAGAGCCTTATTTTCTGATTGGTGATCGATAGATAGATAGATAAATAGACAGATAGATAGATAGATAGATAGATAGATAGATAGATAGATAGATAGATAGATAGATAGATAGATAGATAGATACTTTATTTATCCCCTAGGGGGAATTCATGTGTATTATTGGTAATATGTAACCAACACAATTGCCCCTGCATCAGTTGAAATCTGATTTTAAGTTGTGGTGTCATCCATCTACTAAGTTATAATCCACATTACTATATACACTGTTGCCCATAAAGTTGGAATAACTTTGTTTTCAGACACAATCCTCTGTTTATTCCTATTTAAATGCATCAGTAATCACTTTGGAAGAGATTGACTACTAAAGTTTTGAGATGATATACACTTTATCTGTCAAGAATAAATCACATTGTCACAATCATTTCATCAAAAGATGTAAAAAATATTTTATTCCAACTTTATGAGCAACAGTGTATATAGTGGTGCAATACCTAATGACACACTTGTGGAGAATGCTCTGTTTTCCTATAACACAAATTGCAAATTGTCTGAACATCCGTTTCTTGAGGAGCAGACAAACCATAATAAGGCTACTGTCAAACCCTCCTCCATAATCTGTCATCAAGGCTGGTGAAAGAATCAACCATGTTTAGATCATGATGTCACATCCTTAGCTTTTTTTTTTTTTTTTTTTCAAACTCCTCTCTTTAGCTGCCTGGAACACCATGTAGGGACAAACAGTGCAGTTGGGAGGGGTGGTGATTAAGGCCTGCTGGGGGACAGTATGCTGACTGAGATGGGCTTGGAGGTAATTTGACTGGGCCACAGCGCTGATCTGACTGGGTGATAGGGAAGGAAGCCCTGGCCCAAATGCCTTTGTTCTTGTCCGGAAACTTTGACGGCAGTTTCCTTTTGCTCTGTATTATTGGAACACAGAAGTTGAGTGTGACCAGGAGACAACCAGTGCAGGGACATGAGGATAGTTTTAGTAATTCAGAATACAAAAAACATACATGACATTATTGTATAAAATTATAAAATTATGATTGTTATTGTCCTATTACTATAGGAAGTAAAAGTTTATGACTGTTTGATATCAACTTCAATCAACACAAAAAATCAGTCTGGTTAAAAGGCTTCTTACATTATGTACTTTTCCCTTTAAATATGACACAGAGGTCAAATTACAAATGAAAGTTGTTACTATGTAAAGTGTAAAGATTTAACTAGAGAATCAATTCCTGTAGCATTGATGCATTGATATGTAGCATTTTTCATGACTATAGGAATAAGAAAACACACTAATCTAAGTGTACTGGCCAAGTTGTAGTTGTAATGGTAGTGAACAGATGCTTTAAAAGACTTCAACATTAGGCTTTAATGCATCACAGTATACTAATAAATGTACATGCCATTATAATGAGCTTTGAGAGATAATGAGATTCACAGTTTCTCAGTGTGCACTAAATTAAAAATTTTTGTGATTTCAATGGTGTTTGTCGTATATACAGGTGCTAAGTTATTAATACAATGGAACTGAATGAGCCTTCATGCACTGTAATACATTATACTGTATGACCTATAAATGTCATTATACGGAACTGAAGGTTTGAACTTTATACAGGTGCAGTCACAACCGAATGGGCCTCCATAGACCTAAATGCAATATATAACTCGTAATGATGCACTGTTTGTGCTATGTACAATGGCTGTCATATAAAATACAATAGATGTCATTTAATTATTCAAAGAGTTAGTCATGAGAAAAAGTCACAGCAACATCAACAAAAAAATTGAGCACATTTTGACATGAATTGTTTTGGTTGCATTAAACTGTATGAGAGGATGCAAATCAAAACCTTGTTGGGGGATCAAATTAAATATGCCAACTTATGATGAAAATGCAGAAAACTGTATATAATCATGCATATACAGTATATTTTACATATACTGTATATGCATGAGTTTTTTTTATATACAGTATATTTTACATATACTGTATATATATATAGAGTGTATGAATGATATATGTACAGTAAACAGTTTTCAAGATACAGCCAAGCCAAAACGGCACAGAAGTATAATGATAATAATAGTAAAGAGCAGGAAGAACATGAGTGTGATTATGCAGTTAATTACTCACATAGTCATGATGACCAGCAGCACCTGAAGGAAAAAGCATCACAAATTACATGTGTGTTGGCTGGGTTTGTACTACGATGACTCACTGGCTGACCTAAGAGTTATTCATTATATATTATATTCATTGGCCTGTGTTTCAGCCATAGACTACATGGCTTCAGACAATAAGTTCAGTCCCTGTCATTTATCATCAATATTCCCTCTCACTCTTGAACCCAGGATTCTTTTCTCACTGTTGAACAGGAAACTTTAGGACTCTGATGTACTGCTTGTTAGACATGTCCAGCGTCTGGCTGCTGTTCTAATAACAGGAAGTTCTTTGCTGCAGTAACAGGATATGGTCACTGTTCTGTAGCTGGCCTGGGTAAACTGTCTTTCCATTTGTAATACATGTTACATTTCCAACTCATCTTGGCAATGATATTTGATTAGATCAAGAAGTGTCTCTATACGATCAGGTTGCAGTGAAAGTATTTAAAGCTGCATTAACTAAACTTTTTGCAACTTGGGGGCAGTGCAGCGAGCTGAAAACACAGCAGTGATATATTATCATCTTATGGAGTTGACATGTTGGCAAACAGTTCCCTACTCATGCAACAGACACAGAGCGACATTGTTGCTGACCACCTAAAAAAATCGAATTTTCACTCTCCTTTAAAGTTTGTTTTGGTTGCACCCTACAATTATGGAAAATACCTGACCAGCTGCTAAATGCTCCATTATGTGGACAGGTAGTGTACGGTAAGGTTATCAGTGGTAAACAGCTGCCTGATGTGGCTAGAAACAATGAGCTGAAAGATGCTAAGATGTTTGCAGAGCTAAAGGGAAGAGCAAAGTTGGGTGATAATTCACTTCAGGCTTTTTTTTTGTTTTCCCTGAGATCTGTCGAAACTGTTGAATCATGTAAACCAGGGCTCAAAAGATCACTATTTGCTGCAGCTTACCAATATATTACATAGTAACATCTTTTTTATCTTTAAACCATGTTTGCATTTATCTTTTATCATTGTAGCACTTTTTTAAAATGGTATCCTAGGTTTCTTACCTGATTTTCTGCAATCTTGATATGACGTATTTATATGACTTTATGCCATTTTTTAAAATTTTAAATTCTATTTTAATGTCATCTCTATGTTGTATTATTAATGTGTTTCAATGCCTCTGTAAAGCACTTTTGCACAACTGCACAATTGCCTTGTGTCTGAATGGTGCTATATAAATGAACTGGCCTTGCCTTGTCATTACGAACAATCTCTTTTGAAATGTAGTTTACATGTAGTCTTTCAATCCATTGTTAATATAAAAATATTCACCGGTGCAGCTTTAATATTAAACTCACCATGTGGAGGGTTTTTGAGCTCGCTGTACACTGTGTCTGTGCCTTTTCTCAGTGGGACTGTTAACGTAAAAAGCAACACATTAGCCTGCTTGAACATCAAAAGGCAAAATTTAGTAGATACTGTCTGTTTTTGATGTGTCATGAAGAAAAACCTAAAAATAGGCGGTTTGTGTCACATTCTGTAACTATGATCGCTGGCCGGTTGGGACCTTGAGCACACGACGATAAAGAAGAGGGGGCCAGTACCAGCCTGGCAGTTAGTTCAACCCTTCCTGTTTATAAGATCTACAGTGGATTTGGAAATCCCAGCAGTTATCCCTACAGTTACAACAACGTGGAGATGTATTAATTATGGGTAATTAGGCCCCTCCCAGGAAGTGCTGGACTGTCTTATCAACTATATAGGAATGTGGACAACGCAGAGATAAATGGTTTTAGTGTGGTGGTTTGAAATAGAGGGAGAGAATAAGCAGAATGGTTGAAAAATAGAGGGAAAAAAAGTCATCATTGGGTTTGGAGCGTGTGAAACTGAATAGGCAGAAAAAAGATAGTCAACACATTTTGTTTGTGTGTCTGAGTGTAAATTGTTCACCTCTGACAGCATCTGCTGGCTGGGGATGCACCACCTCTGTGTACTCCACATCAGGCTCGCTGGACACCACACTGCTCACCTCGTCATTGGCTGCATCGAGTACATGATCAAAATTCCTTGTGAAACACACTAAACCCGCTGCATGACTTCATATTAAGTTCTTTGGAAATATAGGTCAGAGAAAAACAATCCCATCTCAGGGTCCACTTGCTTGCCTTTTCTGGAGCTTTCAACCATATGTGCTACAGATTGTTTTGTCAAACTCCAATTTTCATGATCAAGAATGAACCTTTACACTTAACTTTTAAAACAACATGGATGAGAAGTCCTAAAAGTGCTATGGATGATATAAATACAGTTGCTGAGCTTGTATGCCAACAGAGCAATCTCGATGACAAGCGAATAAACTATTCACTGTTGAGCAGGACATTTTAAAGTGCTGATAAGAGCTGTTTGTTGAACCTTAAGTTGGGATTGTTTTGTGAAAATACTGTTTTTCTTTTCTGTACTTTCTTTATCCAAGATTTTTAAAAGGTTTTAATTTTAGCTGTGCTTTAAGGTACTTTACCACTTTGGGAACTTCTTACACTTTAAGCTGGACTATGTTACTACTGAGAGAAGCCTAAAGATGTTCTTTAATTAAATTGTTTTATCTTATAATAATCATAAAACACTTTTTATCCCTCCCCTTCCCCTCTTCAAAATCATACATAAGGAGTGCTATATGACTCAGGATGATTTAACAAATGCATGCAATTACTGCAGGATGTATCATGAATTCCTGTTGATCACAATGACAAATGATCAAGTCACCATGACTTCATGTGATAAGTTCACACAAAAAGAAATAGCTTCATATTTTTATGAGAATAGACCCAGTGGTATTTAACATTTATACAACAACTTTATTTTATTTTTTTTAATTATTTTTGTAGCAAAGCAGAGAAGATACATTAAAACCAAAATCATCTCGCAGGTACCGATTTATAAATGTTAGCCATGTCAAATACACTTACAAGGGACTGTAAGACATTTTCAGTGAAACTGTATCACAAGCACTGCTCACCTGCTTCAGGTGGTCGCTCACTCCACACACTGACTGCAGCTCGGACCCCCCTCACTGTAAGACACAGAAAGACAGACATCAGGTCATAAGACCAAAGCAAGACTTGAATTAAGGTCTAAAAAAATCTGCACCGATACAGATCAGAATAAAGACATATATACCTCAAAGGAGCTATTTGTAAGTTTGGCTGTTGTTACACAGCTAGCATTAGCATTAACAGCTGTTTACTCACCAGTCTAGAAGAAACGTTGCAAGTTCAGCATCAAGCTTCATTCCTTTACTTGCCAAGAGTTGTCTCCACCGGTGGAAAGCAACTTCAATGTTAACTCTTGTTTTGCTTCTATTTCTATCACTTCTTTTCTTCTACAGAAATTAGCATGCTAACCAGCTAGCCCTGGTCCGGCCGGATTGTCTAACCACACTAAGTCCCCATAGAGTCCAGTCTGTCCTGAGGGAGTATGCTAGAGTCTGCATTATAACCTCATGCTTATAAATGCAATCATAGCTAAAGCTCTTGTCACGACTGGTAAACAGCTGTTAACACTAACGTTGGCTATGTAGCAACAGCATAACAAATAGCTCCTTTAATTTAAGTAATTAACAATAAAATAATGACAATTATAGAGCTACAGGTATTAATATCACTTTACATTTACATGTTTGGATAATTCTTTAAGAAATTGTTTCACTTTTTGGCAAATATACTTATTTGCATCCTTGCTGAGGATCAGATGAGAGGAACAATACCAGTCTTAAATCTGTCTGCTAAATATGAAGCTATACAACTAGCCACTGGTTAGCTTAGCCTAGCATACAGACTGGTACAGGGGAAAGCTAGCCTAGCTCTGTCTACCAACCAGCACCTCTAAATTGTGCCAAATACCATGTTATAACTTGTTTGTTAAATTAATACAGAAACTGAACTGAAAAAATGACAGACTTGCTACTTTTGGACAGAGTTAGGCTAACAGTTTTCCCCTTCTGGTCTTTATGCTAAGCTAAACTAAGCTAACAATTTCATGCTAAACAGTTTGACTCGAGAGTGGTATCAATATTCGCATCTAACTCTCAGCAAGAGAGTGAGTAAGCTTTTTTCCCAAAATCTTGAACTATTTTTACATGAACAAAGGTCAGATATCAAGACTATATTCTGTTGTAAAAGCAAAGGAAAGATGAGAGACACTTTTTGTGTGATATCTCTAGGCTTCCAGGCTTTGTTATAAAACCAGTAACAAAGGAACACATTTTCAAGTCTTCATCTGGTACACACAGAAATCTTCCACTGCCTTGTGCACAATAGGTTGTTAATTCAGCAACGGCTACACAATAAGTTCTGGCAAAAACAACTTCCCAGTTGGTAATGTAATCTTACACACATCTCAACTAACGCTCATATGATTAATTTCCTCCACCTGCTGCATGCATTCAAACTTGTTTGGCCTGAAACAAAATAAGCTCCACCCTCCCCAACACCACCAGTTTTATCACTGACCCCCTCAGCCTGCTCTGTGCCAACAGAGGAAGTTTCTTGCAGACTCCATTGTTTCAGGTTTTCAAGCAAGTCTCTGTTGTGCATTCCTTTTTAAGGAAATGAATCAACTTCATATTATGTTGGTATTCTTGTCTTGAACCTGCAGTGAGGGTTGGTTGCACCATTCAAAACAAAATAGAACATTTAATGCATGATAATATCAAACACGTTCTTGGACTTAGCATGTTTTTGCATTAGAATAGTTTTTACTACATATGAATTTAGAATAGCATGCAGAAGCTGTAGCAAAATGAATGGTAGTGACACACTTCTAAATAAAACCAACATCTTTATTCTACAAGCGTCTCTTCCAGTCAGTCAAGGGATCAACCAAAAATATATACACACATTTCCTGTGATGGTGATAAAATGTATACAAATTAATCTGTCACCAAGCTTCTTTATACATGCACATTAGACAAATAGAGCAGTTGCAACAAAAAATGGCATGCAATCACAGACACAGGTGACAAAGACAGTAATGTTAATTGTAAAATCAAAGGCCATCTAGATTGCAGGAGGAGGGGAGAGGGAGCAGCGGGTCCTGGTTTATATCTCATCATAAAAGTGCCCCTCCTTTTCACTGAGAAAACTCATCACCAAATCCTTCAACACTGGGCTGTACACTGTTTTCTTTACATTTTTGTCTTCAAAGTCTTTTCTTAGAACTTCTTTTTCTTTGCTCTTGAAAGTTTTTTTTTTAAATTATTGAATTCAAGTCCCTCCCACTGCAGGGCATCTCTAAACTGTGGCTGGGGTACTGTAGCTGCTCCTTTTGCTGATGTCAGTGGGAAGCGACGCCACGCTATCTCGTGTCCCATTGGTCACTCTCCCCTCCATGCCATCATAGAGTGGCGCTGCGCCTGGAAGAAGATGATAATGGGCGCTCTAAGCGGTTTGCAACAATTGACAATCAATGCCATGTACTATGATACTAAAGCATCTTGTACCTTGGAGAGTTTACTTTCTACAGCAACTGTATTCTAAAAAAAATCCATCCTACTGTTCCTACCGCTGCAATACATAGACACAAACACAATGTACATGCAAAAAAGTCAGAGACAAAGACAGTATGGTCACACATACACACACTGTGCATGCATGTAAACTTGAAGAGGATATCTACAGCATCGTGGACAGTTACATAAACAAAGAGAGCCCGGTCACCACCACATGACCTCTTCATGCATATTAGAACATAGATGATGGGATAGAGAACATATACTGTGGATACAATAGGAAACATGCAATGACTGTTGAGGCATGGGAAATGACTAATGGTTGTTAATATAATGACGAGGACAGTAGTACACTAGAGAAAAGTAAAACCAAGCTACCTGTTGCTGTTTTAAAAAACCTCTGTGTCATGGCACTGTTACAAGAGCCATCGATGGCTTTCTGAGAAATGGTGAAAATAAGGTCAGCTGGGACAGCAGTGGAGTCAAGTAATACGCTACTAAATGCCATAATGCAACCAACTGCTACTTTTCTTGGCGCAATACTACCACTCGTAGATTAATTAAATAGCATGGTGGGAACGTACCCCATGTGCACAACATACAAACAAAAAAGTGATTCAATCATCAATACACTGCTCCATAGTGCCACAAGTGGTTAAAAACTCAACATGGTACCTTTAAAGTTTGGGAATTTTTATGCTTTTTTGGTTTCCTTTCCTTTTGTTTTTTACTTTTATTCTGCCAAAAACGCTTTTTTTGTACTGCACAACAGACTTCTACCTTTGTGTGTACATACTGTATATTTAATGTACAGTTAGAGTAACTCTACTTTAACACCAAAATACAATCCTACACACTACTGTACAGCATATAACAATAACTACAACAATTAACTTAGCTCTACTAATGTGCAGTATATTACTGGGTGCTAGCACTGTAGCGCGATAAGAGATAACAGTCTTACTTTTATCTGCTATCTACTGAATCCCCTCTTGGGATTAAAGTGTTCTGTTGTAGCGGACTCTATGTATATAATTTACCATAATTAGTAGTTTGTTGTGCTGTATGTTCTCTGCATAAGGTTATTCTGCGTTCTCCCTGGTGTTTGGTCCGTCAATAGGGTGACACGGTCACTTTAAGAAAGAAGGCCGTTCCAGGTGAAGTACTCTACTTTTTTTGTGGTTTGGGGGCAATTCCATGTTTTTATGTCTTTTGATATGTTAATAAAAAGATGCACACATTCATGCAGCAAACGAAAGATATTATCCGTCACTATTTTCCTGCAATTTCTACACTGGTGTTCCCCTTTGTCTGCTGGAGGTGTCCAGAGACATCTCTTCAGGGAAATGGCAACCAACGCAATTTGTTTTAAGAGGAATTCTGGGAGTTTTCTGTCTCACCCTGGTTTGCCCAGACACAAGGACAATTCATCTTGTGGGAGATTAATGCGAATGACACAAATTACTACCGTGTTACTTTCTAATCTTAAGGAATAGTTTGACATTTTGGGAAATACGCTTATTTGCTTTCTAGCTGAATGTTACATGAGGAGATCAATATTACTCTCACAAAAATGAAGCTAGGTGTCAGGAGAGGGTTATTTTAGCTTAGCCTAGATTGGAAACAGGGGTGACCAGCTAGCCTGGGTCTGTCCAAAGGTAACAAAATTAACCTACCACCACCTGTTGTGACATGTTATGTGTCATTTGTTTAATCTGTACACAGGCTAAAGTATAAAATGTCTGTTTTACAGATTACAGAGGTGACTATTTTTGGCCGCGACCTGGAGTCTTTTCATCACTGTGAGGTTGCCAGGCAACTAGTTTTTGAATGAGATGTTTCAACAGCCTGTTCTCAAATTGTCAGTGTCATTAACAAACCACAAACTATGAGTCTTCTCCTATCTCAAGCAAGTTTCAAGTTTACAAAAGCTGATCTTAATATCATGCTAATATTCAAGTAGTTACTGCCTGGAAGGTGAGAATTCAGTCTAAAAACTTCTAAAAAAAGGTTGTAGTAATATGAAATCTCTGTGCTTTTTACAGTGCAAACATGCAAAATGATCAGGATGATTCTTTAAAGGCCATAAATAACAGAGATATAACGCTATCATAGACCACCAGCCATCCAAGCCAGCTAATAAAAGTAGATCTACACTGTCACTAACTTCTGCAGTACTTCTGTCACATTCAGAGGAAGCAAGTAATCGAGCCAACTCACACTGACAATTCAGCGGCTCCTTCTCTTTTACCTACAATTAGAGAGGAGAGATGAGAGGAGCAGGAAGATGTAGGCAGAAGAAGGTTTTCATACATATTTAGACATAAGAGGCCTGAGTTGCTGGAGGACTATAGGTCTCTCTACCTCTCTTGGATTTGAAGTACAGCACACACACCACCGCCAGCACCGACACCACTAGTAGACAAACCCCCCCGATCACTGCTTTCTTCCACAACGCCAGGTGTACTGTAGAGGCAGAAACACAGAGACAAAGAAGAGAGGGAAAGTCAGCGACACAACAGAAACACAACGGGAAACAAGAAAAGAATAAAATGGGACATGATGACAGAGGTTGTTCAAAACAGAGAGGCAGAGAAGCAGACCTAAAAAAAGACTAAAAATATAGAAAAAAGAGGTCAAAATAGCATACAAGCAACAACTTTCTTTTTTGCTGCGTATTTGTTAGAAACCTGAATTTTTAACCTTGCTAGAGCAGTATGAACCCTTAACTTTTAATCCAGTGCCGTCATCCAGTCACCCAGTTTTTTATTTGTCCAACCTTTTGATTCATTTAATAATAATGACATTCTCATCAGCCTCAGATGTACTTTGTGTTTAATGCTAATTAGCAAATCTTAAATGCTAACACACTAAACTACGATGGTGAACATGCTACACATTATGCCTGTTAAGCAGGTTAGCATTTTCGTTGTGTGCATGTTAGCACGCTCAAGTTAGCATTTAGCTTACAGGAGCCTCACAGAGCCGTTAGTGTGGCTGTAGACTCTTGTTTATCTTATTATGCCTCCACGCCGCTGACAGCCAGAGCTGGAGGCATATTGTTGTGTAACCTCACAAAACACGGTTTTGTCCTTGTGAACGCAATATCTCTGTAATGCCTCTAAGGAACTTCTTCAGATTTGGTATAAATGTTCACTTGGACTCAAGGATGAACTGATTAGATTTTGGCGGCTGATGACTCTGGATAGGGATGTAACCTGAAAATAGTCTGAGTGGTGGAGGCATACAACCATGAGCCAGTAATTCTGGTTTTAATTTATATTTTAAATTATCAAAATATAAAATTCATGAATTTCCCCTAGGGGATAAATAAAGTATCTATCAATCAATCAATCAATCAATCAATCAATCAATCAATCAATCAATCAATCAATCAATCAATCTATCTATCTATCTATCTATCTATCTATCTATCTATCTATCTATTTCGCAAGTCCCTTGACTTTACCGAAATGCAACCCCAGATAACTTGAATACTCCTTGTCCTTATTGTAATCTTTAAATTTTTAAGGACAAACAGTGGAGTGCCAACTTTGTTCAGACTGGTTGTAAAGCAAAATCTAGAAGCAGCACAGTGCATATAAACTCAATAGAAGATGGCAGACGGACTGAGGCAAAGATGTGTCCATATGAGTTGAAAATATTTTAGCTTCTATCCCAAGGCTGTAGGGCTGTGATTTGTGAAAAGACACAAAGGCTGCGGTCAAAAAGTCTTTTTTGCTTAGGAAGGTTCCTCACTGAGTGAAGTGACCTGGAAGTATCTAAGCAGCAGCCATGATAAAGAATGAGAAGGAAAGGAGCTTCAGTGCTTCCTATCTTATCTCCTTTTGCAAAGGAAACACTGTACTTTCCTTTATGAAAGGCAAGGAGAAAATGCCGTCCCACAATTCCTTGAAGCACCGATATTTAAAATGATATAGAATTGTAGTTTTACAACGGCAGACAAACATAAATGACACGATCCAAAACTTATGGAAATCCATAGACATAGATTTCTTTGCTTTCAAATCCACTTAGCAGTCAACATGAAGAACAAGCATATCATCTTTATCATCATCATAACAATCTATAGATAAATGTCATTTCACTGCACTAAAAATACATTTTCTCTACTTCACAAATGTATAAAAAAGTCAAAACTCTTTATAGCCTACTTATGTCTGAATATAATTCAGTCTGATTCCTACTCGCTTATTTTTATTGAATTATTATTATAACAGCTCAACTTCCTCTACTTGAATATTTATTTCATGTTGTCTTATTTCAACATTTCAGTTTCTTTTTGTTTTGTGTTTGTGGTTACAAAAGGAGTATTTATCGTGCATGTGTTATAAATAAAGTTGGTTAAAAAAAAAGAAAAGAAAAAGCTTAGGGTAATGCAGTCAGGTAGTCTCTGCACTGCCTAAGTCCTTCTCAATTCTCCTTCACATCCTTCCTTGACTTCATGATGTTTTCCATCAAGGTAAAGGAGAAATGGTTAATAAAGGATATTACTTGACCTTTTTGATCGTAGCCAAAGAAAAAGGAGAAAAGTTTTGAGATCACACTGATAAACACAGCTTGTGCTTGTTGTTAGCTAAATGTAGCTAAGATCTGGGCAGCTGATGTACTGGCTGCGCAGGGAAAAGTCTTTTGCATACTTGAGGTCAGGATCAATCACAGAACAACGGGTCTGGAGCAGGCGGGGTTTCTACTGAGCATAAATACTCATCAGTCTTACCCTCTATGGCGATCTTCTCACTGACGACGAGGTTGTTGGCGGGGTTGATGGCTTCGCAGTAGTATTTGCCACTGTGCTCTTTGGACAAATTGGGGACCCGGAAGTTTGTGTTATTCTGTTGAGAGGTGTTGGTGAACAGCGGTGCTTTGGTGCCAACGCGGTACAACTTAAAGGTGACTGGTGGGGTGCCTTTAGTACCACAAATCAGGTAGAGATCCTCTCCCTCAGAGACTTTTGATGGGTTGGGGATGATGGTCAGAGTCAGGTCGCTCAAAGGCTCTAAGAGGAAAACACGGAGGAGAGATAAGATCACTCCACACTGTTTTTTATGGTGTCCTTAAAACATAACCT
This sequence comes from Seriola lalandi dorsalis, assembly GCF_002814215.2. Lineage (NCBI taxonomy): Eukaryota > Metazoa > Chordata > Actinopteri > Carangiformes > Carangidae > Seriola > Seriola lalandi. The sequence goes on from NW_019524871.1 coordinate 43,825, forward strand.
AATCAGACACCCTCACCACATTTATGATTTCTGTAGAATTTCGGGAAAGTGTTTTGGATGAATTAAATTACACAATAAAATATTGTGTATAAAGGTCAGGAATGAACTTGGATTTTAATGAATTCAACTTTTAAGCCAAAATGGGGGAGAGGTTTGTTCAGGTGATCAGAAAAAAGTCAATTTGATCATTAACAGCTCTATAACAACTAAAAACCAGACCTTAAGATGAGATTTTCTTTTTTAGGTGTCTGTAGTGGCTCACACCCTTTTATAAAGCTGATATGGCTCTGCCATGGCTCATCAAGACTTTTTACATGTGGTAATCTATTGATTGATGAGGATTTATTGAACCATATAAAACATTTAAACATATTTGTCTGAATATTTACCTACAACCGCAGCGTTGAGTCTTCCACTGAGCTCGCCTTTCTTGTGATTATTCTCAGCCTCACACATGAACTTGTTTAACTCCTCTGGCTTGACGATGGTGACTTTGAAGAGAGCTTTCTGATTGGGATCCTTGACAGTGGTTATGTTCAGCACTTCGTAACCCTTTATCAAGGTGTAGTTGATCGGCAAGCTGCCAGTTTCTGAGTGACAGTGGATGTGGATGGGTTGTCCTAGGATCGCTTTGCCATACACTGAGATCTTTGGAATGGACACAGAAACTAAAGAGAAGAAACAGAAAGAGAAAACACATTGAGCCCCTGTGGACAAATCATATCACTCAAAAACAAAAGCTCTGTTCAGACATGGAGGATACGACCTTGCTAAACTCATGCTTTTGTTGAGGTATATTTTAAGTATATTTTACAGTATGCCCACGCACTACTTTATTCAGATACCATTACAGATAGAAAAGAAAAGAGACACAATGCTTACACAATACTTGGAGAACAGTGGTGAGTTGAAAAGTATAGTGATGTAAAGGAAAAATATTGTTTTCTGTTTACCGCTTTACAATTTTAAAAAGGGGAAGGTTTAAAAATAAAAGGTTATACGGTGATAATAATGTCATATAATACAACTATTAAGTTAAATGGTTAGAATATAAATATGACATTACATCAAGCGAAGACCTTATCTTCAAACCAACAATATTCCATCTCTATAGACAGACACTTTGCAGCCTGTGCATACAACTGAGTATCACAATTATACAAGCACTTCTCTACATTCTTACTGGAATTAACTGGAAAAAGGACAAAACTCAGATAATTAAACAAAAATGACCAACAATAAATAAAAAGAATGGGGGTCCATGATCAGCACTGTCAAGCTGTATTAAAGTTCCCATATTTTACACTTATCTGGTGTTTTGATTTCCATAAGAAGATATTTGTAGTTTTAAGCACCAAAAACCATCTCAGTGTAATTTTACATCTCCTCTCTCAGGCTTCTCTCCCGAGCTCCAGCAACAACAGGTCTGTTTTTTGAGTGATCATTTACAAATACAGCAGATTTCAGGTAAACACTCAGAAACCAAATCCTGCAAGGTTGGATGGTGGGTCCAGGTGGGCGGGGCTTGGGGCATAGCTGAGATAAGTGACTGTTTTGTTGTGACATCACAAAGTTACAGAAGTCCTGACGGCTGGTTTTAAGGCTCAGTTTCTGAATACAGGCTGTGTGCATTTCTCTGTGGACTGAGTGCTTTGATACTTTTACATTATTAATATAGAACCTAGACCCGCTTTATAATAAAAACAGGCATCATCTACCTTTATATAGTATGGGATCCTTAAGCTACATAAATCAAACTGGCTGCCACTTCCTACCAACTAGTACAGTAAGTTACAACATTGAGTTTGTTGTTGTTCTCACCGGTCTGACCGTCATTCTGTGAGCAGTGCACTTCATGTAGTCTCCACCCTCTGCCCTAGGTTCAACTTCTCTGCTTGGTAATTCTCAATACAAAATATAATAAATCCACTCAGCCTCTCTGTTTGTAAGTATAAATAATAATAATACTAAAAATATATAACCAGTTTCTCTGTTTATGGATAATAATAATGATAATAATAAATAATAATAAAATATAACCAGTCCAGTCTGCCAGAAGAAGCTCTGAAGTTAAAGTAGAAGTTACAGCTCAAGGATCCACTGTGAGCATTTAACATTTATCCAGACCCAGCATGCACCTATCTGTCATGCACACACATAGTGTGTGTGTTTGATTTGGGTCATAATTGCCACGTGGTCACCAGTGTCCCCATCCTTAATTTTCTTGCATTGCTGTGCATTTTCTGTATTGTTAATAAACTGCTAGGCCTGGAGCTCTGTCAACAGCTTCTTCTCTGCTGCAGTGCTCATACTCATTCGTGCTCAGTCTCACATGTTTACTCTGTAGAAATGTGACTTTGTACAAGTACAACAAAGTACAATGCTTGAGATAAAAATAAACAAGTAAGAGTAAAATTATAGATTTTTAAAAATCTATGAACTCAAAACTCAAAAAACTTAAAAGTACACAAAAAAATGATTTTGTTATAGTAACCTTTGCCAACAGTTGCCTACTTACACATCCAGTTTGTGCGGAGCAACATAAGCTTTCAACGTAGCTGCTTTATTTTGGGATTTAATTACCATTTAGTCACATGTTATTTTTAATCTTCTTGGATATTTCGTCATACATCCATGGGATTAATAAAAACGGAAAAAAAGAGACGGTCTTAACAATGATGTGGTTGCAAGACGGTTTTTTTCTGTTTTATAGACTGATCTGACATGAGAAGAGTCTCAGAAATCTCAGCAATTTATGACCATCTCTTTTGCATGTTTCATGGTTTATTGATTTTATTAGTGATTTTATTCATTCTGTGCATAAGAGATGATAATTTAATGCTAACCCTTAAAATTGCTCACTATTACGTGAACAAGACATAGATTTGTTCCTTCTTGTGTATATTTCTTACTCTGGGAAAAATATTTCTCTGCTTAAAAGATCAATCCTGCTCTGGTACCTGCGTGCTGAATGTGGAGCAGGCAAGCTTATTTTAGCATTAGCATTAGCATTAGCCTAATCCTCTTTAAAACTGTGATTTGTCATTTTTTATGGAATAAAAAATGAGATATAATTATGAATAAATCTTAGTGGTTCTTGTAACTCACTTAGTTTTTTAAAAAAACTTTGGAGAGTACCAAGCCAGCTGTTACGAGACTTTATGCTAAGCTAATCTAGCCACGCCCTGGTTCTAGTTTAATATTTAGCCGGCACACATGAGAATGGCATCAAGCTTCTCATCAATCTTTTAGCAACATGGCATATTTCCCAAAATGTTGAAGCCTTTATGTTAATCTGCCCAAGAAAGATTGCCATTGTGACTTTTATGTGAAGACACAGGTGTATTCAGACATGAGGCCGACATGTAAAATGTATGACATAGTTATGTAATGAGGTACCTAGTAAGTCCGCTCTTAATCTGTGTATTAACATTTACATCTGAAAGAGGGCTCACCTTTAGGGCGTACAGTCAGGGTGTCACTGTGTTTCACGATGCCCTTGGCTCGAGCTACACAGGTATAGTTGAAATCATTCAGCAGAGCCCTGCCAGAAAATACTCCAGGGCCGATGGGGCTCAGTGGGCTGTTGGGCGGCTCAAGAGTGTAAGTCAGCTCTTCCCTATTAAGTCTTTCAGAGGCATAGCTTCCACTTTTGCAGGTTAGTTTCATATTTTCCCTTTGAAAGATTTCAGCAGGAGAGATGGTGAGAGTAGGTGCTGAGAATAGCTCTGTGGATAGATTTTAAAAAAAAAACAAAAAAAAAAACATAAAGACGACAAGTCATCATCTGCACCAATATCACTTAATAGTGTAAATGCTGATTGAAGATTGTCATAATAATAAATTCAAATTGAATAAATAATATTTGTTAATGAAATAACTCAAATGGAATGTATGTGTGTGTGTGTGTGTGGAGCAATCAAGAGGACTATGTGGCTAGTTAGCTTCATTATGTTAATCAGCTCATACTCTGTACTGTATACTGCTGCAGCACCACAGTACACACTCTTGAAGCAGGAGCTAAAGCATTTAACTGGCAAGCCAGTGCTTGAAAACAAGTCAGCTAGCTTTGTATGAAATGAGCCACTGAGAGATAAATATGTGAATTATATTAAAAAAAGAAAAGCAAAAGCTTTTTCTTTTTTTTTTTTAAGCAACTGAATTCTTTTTACACTTAATTTTCATTATTGAACCAACAATATTAGGCTATTTATAGGAGTTATGTTTTTGACTTTTACTATATTTTGCTCCATAGATGTGGTCTCCCTATAAGAATAGAGTTAACGCCTAAAATCGTCAACATTTTTAAGATGAAAACCATAAACATTCCACAAACAAGTGAACACGCAGGCCATCTTTCCTCTGTTCACTCACCAGTCACTGAAATTGTCTTTGTGATGACTTTGAATACTTTTTTAATCTCTTGTCTGCACTCAAATTCTCCGGGGTCCTTTGCCAGTGCGACCACGCTGTGGTTGACTTTGGTTTCGCCACTGCTAAGAAGCTTGGTCCCATGGCTCAGATAGAGGTGGACTTCTTCAGAGCTGTCCAGACGGTTTCTGGTGGTGCACAAGATGTTGAGATGGTCTCCTTCATAGATATTGGACTGAGGGAAAATCTCTAAAACTGGTGTGGTGAAAAGCTCTAAGGAGACAAAATCAGTGAAGGAAAAGCCCTGAGATTGGTCCAATTCTTTGAAAAGTAGAAATAGTAGTAGTATTATTATTTTAAAACACTACTTGCCTTTGACTGAAACATCGACATGGTTGCTTTCTTTAGACTTGAAGGAGTCTGGCATTATGATCACAGCATAGGCACAATGAATTTTTTGGATGCCAACTTTGCTGAAGGTAAACTTGGCTTCAAACTGGTTGGAGCTGCCCTCACCCTCCCGGATTTCTTTGGAGTCCTGGTAGAACCGGAAGAAAATGGAGCCTGTCTCGCCGGGCGCTGTACACGTGGCGATTACCTCCTCCTCTTCATTGACCACCTCCTTGTTAAATCGGAGAACTGGTTTTGACAGGCCTGGAAACCCAATATTTAAGACATGCTCAAATTTATTCTGATACAGCTGGAAAAAAACTAAGTTGGCAGAAGATGGCACTGAAACAATTATCACGTTAAAGAAGTTCTCCATCTTGCTGTTGCACCCAACGTCATTCCAGTCATATAAAATTTAAAATAATTTCTGGATCATGCAGATGTGAGATTTAGAATCATGACTGTATGCTATTAATTACAGTAATTTCGCTAAAAACCCCCAGATCTTATCAAAAATGTGTAACGCATTTTAAAGACTGTTCTAGTACTTTTGAAATAAAAATTACTTCCAATTGTAGCCTATTAACCTCATCCTCATTCAAAGTCACCTGAACATCTCAAATCATGCAGCTAATACCATGTCCATTAAAAAAAACCAACTAACCTTCTACTGTGAGTTTTTTAGGCTCGCTGGTCATCTCCTTGCCCATGATGTTGATCTTGCACTTATATTTCCCAGTGCTGGAGACTCTGGCATCGGGCAGCAGGTACAGCAGATCCTCCGATGTGCTGGTGTTCTTGGTGTAGACCTTGTTGCTGCCCTTGTATATAGTGTACTCACGCCTCAGCGCCTCTTCCCCCGAGCTGCTGACCATGGCCTTACATCTCAAAGTCACGTTGGTGCCCCGAGTCACATCAGGACTGGGCTCAATGGACAGGGTGGTGTTTCTTATCGTGAATGCTAGGGAGTGAATCAAAAAAAAAGATTAGACTTAGATACAAGACTAGGTCAAAGAATTTGCTCTCTGCCTAGTGTCAGCCACTTTCAACTTAAGCAAGTTTTTCCACTGTTTATTTTGTATTTGCTGAAACTTTCACTGTGGTTCTGGAGTCCTTTTCTTGACATCTCTATGGAGTCTATTTCTATGTTCATCTGGATCCCCTGTGAAGTCAGACATTTGAAACATCTGCCTTATACATACATGTATAAGGTGATTACTATAATTCTGAATAAATCAAGAGTCCAGATGTTAATATTCACAAGGACTGAACTTCTGCAGAATTTCTGAGGCATATTTGAAACGACCAACACTGGAATTTCAACAGTTGCCATAAAATTGAATGTAAGCTTAGCACTCAGGAAGCTAATGCATTGCAATGGAGTGTCATCATACTGTTGTCAGCATCCTCTCTGCACGTGACACTCATACAAGAAACAATGCTTGTATTGTTCTTTCATTTCTGGATCCTCATGAGTCACTCATTTTCTTCTCCTGAATAAACATTTTCAGTCTAATCATGGTTATTAATCATTTTCTTTCAGGATGTTTTTTTTAATTCTCAGCCTCATTGTCTCTGGAATGAATACAGCGCTTTGATAATCACCTGAACTGAGCCCAAAATGAGGCTCACAAGCACTAAGAGGTGAAATCTAATGAATGATTCACAGGAAATATTTGTTCATGAATAAAAGTGACTGTCCAAGACTAAAGAACCAACATTTGTCTTTTAGGATAACCTTTGCTTTTCTGCAAGAAGTCTGGTCCTCAGTATCACGTGCATCCAGAGAGTAAGGCACATTTAAGTGACATTTAAGTGCCATCAGTTTAGTTTTCCGCAGTGTAACCAGAGGACAGAAAGCATCTGCACACGTACGTCAAGCCTCCCCGACACATCACCCATATGGTCGAGTACGAGAGACAACAGGCTGCTGTTGTGACTCAGAGTGGGTTGTTGTGAGGAAGTAAACAAACCTGGAGAAAGGCAGGGAAAGCACTTTGTTAGACAAACGGGCCACACAGGGGACCTGGCAGGCTGGTGATGAGAGAAATCAGGCGTGCAGGGCAGAGATTTGCTACAGGCTCTTGATACAATGTGTGGGTCATGGTGGGTACATGTTGAGTTAAGTACAATTTTGATTTCCTTTTTTACTTGAGTATTTACATTTTATGCTACTTTTTATTTTTACTCCACAAAATTTCTGATAGCTATGATTACTATTCAAATAAAGGTTTTACATTAAAAAACTTATTTATGAAATGCAGTCTATTATTACAGATTAAAACAGTTGTTCCTGTGAAACTGTGTGTATCCACCAAAGAGGCATTTCCCATCTATACTACTTTACTTAGATGGTTACAACAGTTAAAGGTCCAAAGAGGTAATATGAGCCCATATCTCATTAAATAAACACAGGTTAAAGAAACAATCAGGACCCCTGAGGGACAAAGATGATCGACGAGATAGGAAAAAAAAAGCCATAAAAAGAAGGTTTGAGGCTCCAGCCTGCACCTGATAAGTTGGCCCCAACTCACACTCTTCATTACAGCTGATCCGGACTGACTCATGCCTTCCATCACCAACAGGGAGGCGTGTGACACTTCCTGCCACAACTTTTCCACTGTATCAGACACCAGTGGTGAGAAAGTTCTGATAACAAACAGGACTGTGTCAATTTACTGACCATATATCTCTGTCTTTTAGTGGCCGACAGACAGCGAATTGAAAAATCTCCAAACTCAAAGCCCAAGAACTTTGCTCATATGAAAAGTAAAATAATGATGCTCCGTAAACACTGGCTCTCCTGCATCCAATGACAGTCCCGTGGAAGATATTCAATCAACTGTCACTACGCAAATCTAAGTTCATTGTAGAGATGAATGTATTACTGATATATGTACACTGCAGAAAACATTCTACTTACATTGCTGTGCATCCACCACGATCCCTGGATGGAAGTCTTGGAACAAGATAAGAAAGCACCAGGTTAGAGACAAATCTACTCATCTCCCAAAATGAAGAAATCCACAGAGTTCCTGCAGAAGAAGGTAAAAGGTCAGAAGTCTTACAGCGCGACAGGAGCAAGGAAGTGAGCAGTAGTAGGAGGCCCATCCTGTCTGAGGAACACTGGGGCTCCTGATGCTGCTGGCTGTCCTAGAGGTGAACTGACTTGTGACTAATCTGGATGAAGCAGATGGATGGATGTGTTGGGCGGGGACAGACACTGAGGTGGTGCTCTACCTCAGCCACTCAGTGGTCAGCCAGCGGTGGTTATCACCCCGAGCAGCCGTCGGCTTGGCTTAATTTGCCAGGAAGTGAGTGTTGTTTCCTCAGGATGTTCATGCCGCCCGGCTCTTTGCCGTTGTGGAATGTTCTCCTCTCTTCCCTGTGTGTATGTGTGTGTGTGGAAGTCACAATAATACTGTACTGCTCAGGGTGCAGTAGTCAGGCCTTTCACCTCTGATCTTGGTTAGTAGCAGTGAGCAGGTAGAGAAAAGAACAAGACAAGGACAACAAAACATTCTCCGTGCAAAGCACATTTCCTGAAGTGAAGATCATGGTTCAGTTCAACTGTTTTCACTGACAGAAATCTGAGCCTGGCTCTTACAGGACACAAGCAGGTGGAACTATCTTCACTGGTGCTCACACTTGCCATCATGACTTACATAGGTGTGGACCACTGGGGACAGTCACCTTTGACCTCAGTGGTTGGTCAGTCCCATACGCAAAGGTAATATATGTACATATATTGAATATCCATATATGGAATAAAAGTGCATATAAAATCAAAACACACGTTGTAGAGGCAATCCTGGGATCCAAACTTGCCTTGAGTCTATGATGTGTGCAGTTCGACACGCTCCGGGTTCCCGTCCAACCAAGGAAGCAAAAGGGATCCGAGGGTATTTATTATATAAACAATATTTATTATGAAGACAAGGTATGTTCCATCACAACAGCCCTGAATATTCACTACAACTAGAAAATAAACAATAAAAATTCTATCAGTCTTCAGATGAGATGATAACGTGCGTTCAAAAACTATATGGTGCCGCTCTACCTGAGCTCTGAAATGATGATAGAAGAGTAAAGGGGAAACTTGAGAAAAAAAGGGCGTAGACTCAGCCAAGATATTCGCCATATCATACCATTTCTACACTAAAATATATAATACAATCCATTTGTTAAGTGCAAAGTAAATCAAGTTAACAAACTGAATATCTTGGGGGGCAATAAAGATAACACTTGTACAATATCTTGACATGAAGTGTTTGGCTCCTACATATGTAATAAGGATTGAATAAGAAACAGATTCTAAATATAAGCTTACAACATTTATAGGTTTGTTATTTAAATTACACTTGCATATATAAATCACATATATATATACATATTTTCTGGTTAACATATATGCTATGTATTTCATATGCTATACATTTATATCTTCATATATCCACAGGATGTATATATGTGTTAATAATATAAGTTACATATATGGAAACATTGCTCTTGATATAGGGACATTTTTGTATGATTCAATATAAAACCTAAATTGAATAAAATGATCTCTAACTAAACAAAATGAAGTGTTAAATATTAAACAGAAAATATTTAAAAAGTATATTTTGAATGTGAAATATGTAGAACTGTTCACTCTAATTTAATTCTGTTGTTGAGAGCATATGAATTTTTGACTGTGTGCACTTCTGAAGATCAGTCCAAACTCAGGTGGTTGTTGATGTTTTTAAGGAAACAGTGCTTTATTGATACAGCCTGAAAATGTAATAATTTAATTATTAATATTAAAATCATTATTTCTAATTTAGTTCACCCTAAAAAAAACCCATAATCTAATATTCTGAAAAAAAGCCCTTATGAAACTCAAAAACTGACCAATATGAGGGTGTTCAGAGTTTTGATGGATGACGAACATGTGAGACAGACGCAGAATCCGGTGTTGTATTTGGTTTATTTCACTGATTTCATCTGCTGTCTTATAAACCACAGTCAGCAAAGCAATCTAAAGTCACAGAGACAAACCTGATTGTTTTCATTTTTCCTCTCTTACTACTTTGTTAAAGTCTCTTCTTTTTCTCCAGATCTAAAATCTTAAAACTCAAAGCAGGATACTTAGAGATGAATGTGTGTCTGAGCAAAGGCCCGACACCAAAATGTACTATTTCGGCTGAGCCAGTGAAGCAGTTGAGGCCTGCTAAACCACAGAGTGCTCAGTGATAGGAGTGATGGTGGGGAGCCGCTCACACAGACTGTATGGTGTGTGTGTGTGTGTGTGTGTGTGTGTGCTCCCAGTTCACTTTGAATCCATAAGTCCACTCCTGCGGGCAAAAGCAAAGCTCGGGACGTCTGATGCAGAGGGTGGGAGGGGCAGGAAAGAAAGGAGGGGGCGACTGGGGGGGTATGTTGGCGATGGAAAGGGGGCATGGCAGGAAAGACTTAAGTGCAGTGACTGATTGTGTGTGTGTGCTTGTGTGTGTGTGTGTGTGTGTGTGAGGGTAAGGCTGACCTCACTCTTTTTTCCTGCCACCATACTGAGGCCAAGGCAAACACAATGCCAGCAGAATTAAAAACATAAAATTACAAAACAGAAAAGGGATTAAAAAAAGCTAAATAAGCAAAGCTGCAGCCCCAGAGAAGAGGCACGTCGATGGTGATACTGCACAAAAAAAGAAGAAAAAAAACCTTCTAAAGAAGAGGGGCATCTTTACTGAACAGCACCACAATGACTTTTATGTCAACAGCAGCTGCTCGACAGCAGTCTGAGGTGGATCCTGACGTTACCTGCGTGAGATTTAGAACGCTGACTGAAACAGTGAGTGACACATTTTATGCCTCCATCTTTGTTAAAGAAAATCAAACCAAACCAAAATAAAAACTCAAAGATGGGAAAAAGGAAACCTCACTGAAGCTTTTCTGTCCAGACTGCGGGGTGGCAGGTGATTCTCGGTGTGACGAGTCACATTATCTAAACTTTCTCTAAACCTACAGTGCTGCATGCTCTGAGGGCGTCATGACTTTAAACAAGAAGGTCGCCCCTTAATGCGGTTAGGGTCAACTTCTACTTATGTGTTTCAGAAGCCAGGAAAAGATCGACCAGCACGGGACCAGTTAGTCTGTGTGACGTGCCGTCTTTTGGGGAGGATTTGGACGTGATTGGCAGGAGGTTTAGACAATCACAGGCAAGTCAATTTAATTGATATCTTTCCTGTCACTGCTGTGTTGAACAGATGGGGTGAAATGGCCCCCATCTCGTACTCCAAGTATATAAAAAGAAACAAAGGCGTGTGTGTATTGCTGTAGTGTGGCACCTTGGTGCACTGCAGGTCAGGATTTTGACCATCTTAAGCTATTGATGACATGCTATGCTGCTATCACCTTCAAACTGAGGCTGACGTTTCTATTGGCAACGTCTGGGAGGAGCTTGAGGCTGAATCATGGGAGGTTTTATTGCTTTGCAGGGCAGGCAAGAAGGTACCGCAGACTCCCTGTAGGACTGGGTGCTTTGTTTCTATCAATCTAGATCTCCTCTCACTGTGCTAGATATAAGGGTATGCTTCATACTAGAGGCAATGGAGGTTTTCCCTTATTACAGGCGATAATTTAAAAAACAAATAAACCAACAAAAACACCCCTCTGAGCCACAACAACAGGTTGTGTGGAAAATATGATTATGTTTGGCACGCTGGGGTCAGGGAAGCAAGAAGGAGAGTTCTAGCATGAGAGCAGGCATCTTTTTGGGCATCAAGTCCAAGGCTATGAAGACCCACTGTGGGGCACAGCTGTGCTATAATCCATTTTAACACACGTACAAACACACACTCATCATGTCTGCCTGGTCGACGTGTCAGGCAAGAGTGAGCACAGTCCAGCATCTCTGGGCGTATCCTTACAAATGTCTCGCCGACGGTGCAGCAAAGTAGCAAAACTCTGTGTCCTTTGGCTGGGAGTCGGCCATTAAAATGAACTGATAAACACACCAAGGTCCAGTGGAGGGCGAGTCCATGTTTCCTGCACCAGTGAGTGTGTTTTAACAGTGTGTGTTGTGTGTGTTGCCCTCTGGGAGACCCCTCTCTCGCCGTATCTGGTCTGGGTCACAGTTCGTTCAGGTAGTGATGCTCACTGTGCGGCGAGGAGGAGCCCTGGTGATCGGTGGGTACCACTTCTTTAGAAAAAGAACCTCTCTTCTGTATATGCTATTTAAATATACACACTCCTCCGCACAGCCAAGTCTACAATCATTAGCTTCATAATAAGAATATGATTAAACAATGAGAATAATAATAATAATAATATATATATATAGTCGTTCGTAGCAGTTTTTGTCAGCAGCCATCACTAGAACATTCAGGGTGGTAATTGCATATGTACAACAAAAAAGTCATTTACATCCCAGAACTTGAGGCTCGGGGTCAGAAGTCATATGTGGTGGTTTTGGTGGGGAGGGGGGGGTGATGAATGCTGGTGTGTTATCTGAGTCTCTTCTCGGCTGAATAGATGGACATGTAGTAGTCGTTGCTGCCTACTGCCAAGTGTGGCTGGAGGGAGACAGAGAGAGAAGACAGGTTACACAATCACAGCTTATTACATGAAATGTGATGTGTGTGTTCACGCACAAAAAACATGACAGAGGGGGAAGTCTAAAGTCTAGCAAACACAGTATATTGAGAGCATCCTATTTAGAGGACAGTCCATGTTATGTTTCCCTCACAAATGTGGTAAAGCTTAAAAGCCCGCTAATGGAGCAATTTAGAGTTAGCTAATGCTAACTTCAGGGGCAGTGAGCTAAAGTAAAAGACAAGTTCCTGGCAGAGAAGATAATGTGTTTGCTACATGGCATGCCAGGATAAAGTACAATACATTGTTCATATCAAACTTTAAAAACAGTGTGCAGTCTTTCCACGGCTGTGTCTGTAGTCGTCAAACCTCTCAGAGTATCAAAGCTATTGGTCGAGACAGTTATGGTATTCTCTTTAGAAACGCACTAGTGTAATCTTACTTGGTAATTTGCGTTTGCTAGCAACTAGCAAAATACAGCTACGACAGTTTGGATCATAAGCAGAGTGAGAGGTGAATCCATGTTAAATATATATGCTAGCTGTTTATAATTTTCTCTTTCAAACATGATATATGAACAGATATACTGTAGTTAGCTAGCAATATTAAGATTCTTAAGACAGAACATGATACATTTTTAAAATATCATGCCTTATTATAAAATAAACTACAACTATTAAACTATAACACTTAGAGTTTTTCAGAAATGTTTGATAACCACAGGTCCACATATAAAACTGCATGAATTCTGTAGTAAAAAGTGATCAGTGTTTGTTTACCCAGTTAGGATGGAAGGCTAAACAGCTGATGGCCCCGATCCTTTGTCCCATGAAGCCGTCATAGTACTTAATGTTGCTGATCACATCGCCGTTTGCGTTGTAGACCGCTATGAACTGGTTCATCGATCCACTGCAGGAGAAAACCGAGACAGAGATAGAAAGGAGGGAGTTGTGGCAGAGTGTGTAAATTAAATCACATGCTGTGTGTTCTGAATGGGATTTCTTTTGTGTTGAATTTTAACCTCATGGGTGGATGTCATGGGTATTGTCAAGCTATATATTTTCCTGTCTGACTCATATGCAGATAAATAAATCATCTTCCGTAAGTCAGTTCAAAGGTTAACACAGGAAATCAATATCTCTGCTCTTATGAAGGACACATGGGGAAAAATACTGTGGGAGGATTTGATCTTAATATTAACACAAGTTGGCAATCCTTTTCTCAAGGCCTGCATCTACATAAACAAACTCACCAGGCGAACAGGTTAGCCTGTGGGTGGATGTCCAGCGCTGTTAACCCTTTCACCGTCTGCAGAACATTGATGGAGTCTGGTGTCCGCGGTTCAAAGAATCGGACGTCTCCGTTAACACTGGTGGAAAGCATCAAAGTCAGTAAGGGCAAAACCCCCCCCCCAAAAAACCAACAAACAAACAGTACAAACTATACAAACAGTAAGATTACAGAATGCATCTGAGAAGAAAGAGAAATAGCGTACCTGACACTGATAATATGTCCATCTGTCTCCTTCTGTAGATGAGCTTTGACCACCCAGGCTCCGTGCTCCCTGTAGGTCATCACCCGACTGCAGAGACGAACAACAACACACAGCAAATGTCAGTTCAGGTCACGTTTCAGTGGAAATACAGAGACTGCGAGACTGTGAACATCAACAACTACAGTTGGAGAAAAAAAAACAAAAAAACAGTCAGAGGACAAATTATACAAGAATACATCCTACATATAAACAGAGCTAACAACAGTAAAAACAATGCCATCTGATTTCTCTATTTAACGTTCACTCATATCTGTATAATATTCTCCCTCCATCCCTCCCTCCGACCCAATAAGTCAAAATGTTATAACAATAACAAGAGCTGTCAGCTGTTTTGTAAAACTAGCAGTGTATGCTGTCATGCTATGTTATAACACTCTCCTTGTCTTTGTCTTGCTTCACCAAATAAAAAAGATGTTTGTATAATATTGTGAAATAATGCAAAAGTGTAAAATGGAGACTGACTTCCAACTTCAGCTACTTGACAACAAATTCTGGTCTGTGTTACAATCCAGTTTTGCACAAGCACTGTATGAACTGACATTAATCCACAATATATTCAGAACAAACATAAAAAAACAATACATGAATATAATATTTAACTAGCAGTAACAGTGTCTGGTGGTGACTGAATTTATCTGAATGTGTTGAGTCTTCCTCCCATATGTGAGAGGGAGGTTATTGACAAAAAGACCCAGCAGAGTGTAAAATGCTGAAGCTGTCTCCCTATGTTGTAACATGTAATACAGATGAGTAACCACTGGGTGGCACCATGTGATTATGACTGAAAAAAGCAATAACATCGTGATGAGGCTGAGATGACTTTAGTGCTGGAATAAAAACCCTCTGACCATCGCTGCAGAACTAAGCTGTACCTGAACTACCCACATCCTGTAGTGCTACTGTACAGTCTGACTACAGGTGTGACAGGAAGTGCACCTGACAAATAATTGAAGATTTGAATTTTTTTGCTCAACAAAGAAGCTAAAGTAACAAAATTAAGCATCTTATAATCTGCCGTGTCTGTTTGACTTCAGCATATTGTAAACATGACCTGTATGTGCCTGTCTACCAGTCCTGGACTAATCCTGGGGGGAGCAACATAGGTGCTGAAAGATGTAACTCCATGCCTGAAGGGAGCTATTAAATTAGCTTTACTTAAAGATTTATGGGCCACTTCATGGTTTAACTGCTTTGTTTTCCCCCTTTGGGACTGAAATTAAAATAATGTTTAACCAACTGGGGGGTGATGCAGTGCCACCAGGGTCCATTAAAAGAGGTGCCAACCCCAAAGGAAGATTTACAGCATGCTATATATAATAAATATAGATTAGAGAAGTGAATAATGCAGGATTTTGTAGGAGTTAATGCCCACAGAAACTGCTGCGTGTGTTCTTGAATGTATTTCAATGATGGTGATACAGTAGAAAAGACTAGAAAAAAATGAGCTTGGAAATGAAATCACTATGATCAGATACTGATACGGTCAGAGGCTGCATGCAGGACAGTGTGTGTGTTACCATTCATTAGGGCCCATCCTCCTGTCGAAGACACGTACAGATCCGTCACCCAGGCCGGCAACGATGAGTGAACGCTGGGAGTCACAGGACAGACTGGTCACACAGCTGTCTGCTCCTGTCGGGATGTCCTGATGGACACACACACACACACACACACACACACACACACATACAAATCCTTGTAAAGCAAGCAACCAAGGTAACACAGTCGTTACGCTAATTTCACGTTAAACCTTCTCTGACTCATCAATCATGAGCACTGTTGACTGTTAGCTCATTTGAAGTTAGACCCAGCATCAATATGCAGCCACAGGCGAGGCCGGGGCCATTTGTACTTGTATTAAGTCCATCCATCAAGACAATGATTAGCTCACCAAGGACCATTAGATGTGTAAAAACTGAGAAAAAAGAAAAAGAAGAAACTGCACTAATGGCTCTTGGCTTCGCCACAGATTTCCATTAGTTAACCAAAACATAGTTTACGGCACACTGCAGACATTCAGCTGAAACGTCAAGAGTTCATAAACACAAGCTCATAAACATTATTTATTTGTTCTTTTGTATCTCCACCATGTTATTTTCATTGTTTTTGAGGAATACGATGATCATCTACAGATGATGGTCTGTCTAGTTCACTTTACTCTGAAATGT
The DNA here is from genome assembly GCF_002814215.2 of Seriola lalandi dorsalis. Taxonomy (NCBI): domain Eukaryota; kingdom Metazoa; phylum Chordata; class Actinopteri; order Carangiformes; family Carangidae; genus Seriola; species Seriola lalandi. The sequence continues at coordinate 59,881 of NW_019524871.1, forward strand.
GACATCACCTTTTATCCCCAAATATACATATTCAGGATCCTGCTCCACTTTTAGTCCAATGTTAATTTACACAGAGGTTTGAAATGATCTTTGACACTTCTATTCAATGTCTTTGTTTGCAAGAATTCCACCGTTATGTATTTATGTATTGTGTGAAGTTAATTCAGATCATGTTGAAGCTGCGGTGAAAAAACACGATCAAACATCTGAGCATTTCTTCCCCGTGGAGCTAAACAGGCCATTAGTCCAGCTCAAAATTTAGTAGCATGTTAAAATGAGTTGCAACTTTATTATTTGCCTCTACTCAGAAAATGTAACCTCTTATAACAACATTATTTCATGTTAAAATGTCCAACTTTACAGCACAAATAAACATGTTTACAGCCTGGTACAAAAAACAGTTTTGGTCTCTTTAGCTAATGTTGATGCTGACACTGAAGTAGTGTAAGTTTCAATTCATTTTACAGGTGGACTCCTTTGAAAATATGACAGAATATCTATTACCAAAAAAAAAATACATCAAACTTAAAGAAAGAAAAGTGACCAGAAGGATTTAAGAACTAGAAAGAAGGTAGACCAGAACAAAATAAGATGTGAACAGAACAGAATGATCTCTGGTGGGTAACGAACCTGCAAGGCCTGAATGCTGTATTTCTCGCCAGATGATAAATATTTACAAAATGTATCTGAGCAACAAAAATCAGACAGGTGCAGTGAGGACAGTACCTGGACCTTCATCTCCCTGTCAGTGTCCCAGATCCTGATGACTCTGACATCTCCAGACGTCATGAGGAGTCCCGTCTCCTGCTCCCAGTCCACAACCATACCTGCACCTACATCACGGGATGACAGATGGCAGTTACAACGCAGAGCACACACACAAACACGCATGCACACGTGTATACTCCATAAAACTTGCATAAGCTTTAAACCAGTGCTGTGTGTTATTATCAGACTCATACATCTGCACTGATGTCAGCTCATTCAAGGAAAACAAAACAGAAGGTGGCTTGTTATCACAATTAAAACTTAAAAAAAAAGCTTCAAAAGGTGCCAAATATCAGACACATGAGCATGAAACATTAAATTACTGAGAATAATTTGTGCACAATATATGAACAGCAGTTTTCATTTACTGTTTTTACACACAGCTAATTCAAATTATAAGTGAAACTGCACACAACACAGCTGTTAAACACACCGAGCATGTGTTGATCCCCCTGATACACAACACACACAATCTGGTGGAGGTTTCAGGAGGCTCTCGCTGCCACATGTAGCAAGTCAAATGAAAGATTAGTCCAACAGCTTCCTGCACCACTGCGCAGCTAATAAATATGCCACAAAGGGCTGAGGAGGAACACAAAACCTCCCCTCCTGTAGAGACTGCGGGGGCAACAAGCAACAACTTTTCATGTCAGTTTATCAAGTTGCATATTTTTGAGAGAAGTTCCACATCCTTCAGTGTATAGACGCAGACTTCATACTGATGCAAGAGTAGTTTTGCATTTTGCATCCTTTCCCGACAAGACAACCACTGGGAGATGCAAACACTGACCCTGGAACTGAGCCTGTCAGCAGCTTCTGGCTCAGATGAGTCAAATGGCACTGGAGTGAGAAAGCGAGGAGGGAAGAAGCTGAAGACAGCGAGACTCTTCACGTGTTGGCAGTCATAGCAGGAATCAAGCGAGCGCACACTTGGCCTGCTGGCTCAGTGATGCCTGGCAGAGGCCTCTGGCTGCAGCCTAAAGGCCTCGCTGTGTTTCAAAGAAAGTGCTTGTCAGATTGTTGAACAGCGTCTGAACCCCCCCACCCATATTTCTCTGATATTGAAAATTAGGGGGGGTGGGAGGGCTGTGTCCAACAATTATTGCAACTTTCTGAAACAAAGAAGACAACTTCCACAGCAAAAAGGTGCAGAGGTGACAGAAGGCAGGTGTTTAATGTCTTTTTCAAGCATTCTTCTCTCTACTTCTGTCACTTGTTCCGTGTACTGCACAACAGCATGAATACCTTCCTTTATCCCACTTTGTATGATTCATCACGTCTCGCTGTCCTCTGTGCGTTAACGCTCTGAAGCAGGCGAGTGGCTGAGCAGTTAACAAGAACTGTGTAAATAAGCGACGTATGACATTGTCCAGCAATTCGTGTGACTTTGTGCCAAGCAGCACTTCTTTGTGTGCAGCTGTAATCTTGGTCTGGCCGGGGTCACACAAAAGAGGGATCGCACAAATTATTGTAATAATCCTCCTGAACTTCCTGTCCCACTGCTGCATCACTTTCCTTTGTCAGTTTTTCATCAAATCACTGCAGAGGCTCCAGATTAAACTTCATCTGTATTTGCATAAAGTTTCCAAATTAAATAAATAAAACATTTAATGTTCGACTTTCTTATCTTTTCTTTATCGATGTCACTGGTCATTCCCATCTTTCAGTGAGTCTTTACAGTCTGAAGGCGTGGAGACTTTTGGAACAGATATGAACACTTCTGTCTTTAGATGCGATCAGATGACACTTTCAATCATACTTTGGCCTTAAGGTCACTGATGTGAACAGCGGCTGTGATTCTGTACATTGGGTGTCTGCGTGATTATACATGTACGTCCGGGCAGTCATAAGTCTTGGCGGACACATCCTCACAGACTTGAGCAGATCACACAATTTACATCTGCGCATGATAAAATAACTTTAACTCAAGGTCCACTTACTGGCTTTTCCTGGAGCTTTAACTACTGGTGTAGAGGGATGTGGAAAGTGTCATTCTGGCTTAACTGGACCATCACCGGCAGCTGGAGAACAACATTTACCTCATGCTCTTCTGTTAATGGAAGGGTTGTACGGTGGAGGAGAAAGAATAAAGGTGCAAGTAGGGACTCCAGAAATAAAAACACTCCATCTGTCTCTTAGAAGAATGCTTTTACCATGGATGCTGCAGAGACAGCATCCTTTTCTCTCCTCTTGAAACTCATCGCACTGTGCCTCACTTCCTCCCTGTCCTCCTCCCTTTTTCTCTGTTAGTCACTTCTTCCTCCTGTTATTGATAACCATCTCTGGGTCATCCACCTATGTGTTATACTTTCACTTCATCCTTTAACACTGCATTTTTTCATCCTAATCGGCTCCGTTCACACAGTTTTGAAGCGGACGACATCACTGCTTTGCTCTTCTCTCGCCTTGAAGATCCACAACGAACATGTGCATCACTTGTGATCCTTTCCCACTCTTCATCTCTCCATTCGCTTCCTTTGTGAGTCGTGACTTAGCTTGCTGTAACTTCCACAGAACCATCTGTGACAGAGCTTTGTACTTGGTTGTACTTGGCTCGGGTTGTCAGGAAAACCCAAGCCCCATGTGGCGGCTTCAAATCCTCTTCTGTGACGTCATCCGGCCCACTCAGGCGTTACATTATCACATTGCCGGCAGTGGGGGTTGGAGGGGGTGGGGTGTGTGTGGGGGGGGTGGGGCACAGGGAAAAATCACTTCACAGGACTGTGCTCAGTCAGCGACGCGTTCACAGTCGCATGCGAGCACGCTTGATGCTGGCTCATTTCACAGACTGTGAGAAGAGACGAGGCATTCCCTTTGAAGCTGGCAGCTCAGCGATGAGGAAATCTGGGTTACAATGAGGAGGCGGAGAACGGAATATTCCCCAACACACTAAAGCTGGTGCATTTCCTCTAAAATAAGCAACACACATGCCAAGAAACCCTAAGAATTTAGCTTTATTCCCCCTTATGCATCATTAGTTTTCTCTGTGTCCTCCCATGATGATAAATCCACTCGGGATACAACACAATGTGAATGAGGGAAGATCCCCAGGAGACACGACCAGCTGCAGCCGAACTGTCTCTGCATCTTGGTTTCTATCTCAACCATGGATGGCTTCATCTTCCAAGTTATTCTTCTCCTTGCCTGGCTCACATTGCTACTGTTTTCATCCACTTGTCGTTTTCATCAGCATCATTTCCAGCGGCAAAAGGCAGCTGTTTTCAATTAACCCACGGCACTCCACCTCCCCAGCACTAAACAACAGATAGTTGACCGGAGCATTTAGCAGCACTAGAGCCAGGTATTTCAGCCAAGGGGTCGGTGGAGACCAAAACACACCTGGAAGGAGGGCGAATACTGGACTTACATTCATCAGGTGAGCAGAAACATGACTCAAAATGAAAGCTAATGTTGTTCTGCATTTGCTAGATGTGTAAATAAGCAACTGTTTGCTAACAAATTTGCTCTATCAACTTAAAGGTGATGATAGGCGGGCTCTCACTGCACTGTCTGAATGAAAGCAAAAATGCCCCCCCACCCAAAAAAAAAAAAAAAGGTGAAGCTAAACTGTATTCACAACTTGTTTTTGCTGCTCCCAGGTTTAACTCAATTTACAAGAATAAGACCTAAAAAGTCAGTCGAATTAATATAAGTAGGAAGTAGAATTAATGTGTCATTTGATACTGTGTTATAGCGGTACATGTTTTTTCCCATTATTTTAGCACAAACTAGTTGAAACGCATTAAGCCCAGGGTTCAAACAGCTACCTGCTTTGTCTGACTGACAATCAGTCCATCTCATTTCTCTGTGCATCTCTTCCATTATCCCTCCCTGGCTCTCCATCCAGGTGCCCACCTAATCTCTCTTACCCCAGTCTCACTTCATCCAAGATCTTTCCCCTCATTATCTCCTCTTCAGGCGACCAAATCCTCCTGACTCCAATCAAAAAACTTTCCTAGGAATTCAGGGGGTCAGTACAACCTCAAACCTGACCCATCAGATCTGTCTCCGGTGGTCAACACTGAGCCGCCCAAAATGGGAGAAAATTCAGCCTTTAGAGGGAACCTATGTGGGCCTGAGCGGGTCGGAGTAACCCACACAGAAATCATTATGGACATGGAGAACAGAGACTTGAGAAAGAAGAGCAGGAGCAAAGGAGTGTGGGCAATGTTTCCTCAGCTGTAAATCTAACCACCTTACAGAGGTGGAAGCGTACATAGCTTCACTGTCTCTTGCCCCCTCTGCTTCAAATCAAGCATTCTCCCCAATGATGATATCAAACATGGTAATGATATTGTTAGCAGAACTTCAGCAAGGGGAAAACAACTAGATTTAACACTAACAGCCGTTGTACCAGAGTGCTGAGGCAATCCCTAATTTGTGATCTATCTATCTTTTCCTTTAGATAGATAGATACATAAATATCTTTGTTTCATCCTGCTCTTTTCTCTCTGAAGACGCCGCCTTCCTCTCCATTCTCATGCTGCACCATTATCTCCACTGATGGACTAGCTCTCCCACACACTGCAGCTCATTAAACTAGTGCCTCGGCCTTCCCTCAGCATTTTTCCCTCTCTTCCATTCATCCTGTTTGCTTTGAAAAGGTCCTCCAGGACTCCAGTAATAAACCTTCCCCAGGATTACCGGGGACTTACCCGGCATGCGTGTTTCTCTAATAGACGATGACGTTATCTGTGGGAGAGCTCTGACTGGCAGGGAGACTTCCCTGCCATGGCATTTGTCTAACCTTTGGAGGCCGAGGCCTGGCATTCAGGGAGGTGAAAAGCTTTGACCTGTCTGGTTGACAGAGACCTTGTGAAATGAGGTGTAACCTACATGACATTAGCACTTGCTGACCTGATTATTGTGGACAGGAGACTAACATTAATTTCCCAAATCATCTTACATAATTCACAACAAGGGACACCGTTAACTATTGGAATTGAAAACACTTTGGGCGAAAACACATTCAAACTTTTTCAAATATGGAGGGGAAGCTCCTTACCCACCTAGTAGCTACTGTCAAACCTGAGACCCAAACTGTTTTTTCCCTTCTTTTTAAGTTGCATTTGAGAATAATCCAACCTACCAAAGCCCAAAGCTTTACACAGAAAAACTTCACAACCTAGCACAGGACCAGTTGCTGGGACCCACTGTGTTTGGGTCGGGCTGCTCAACTCTAAACTCCTGGTTTCAGAGAGATGACATTTCAGCAAAGGCTGCAAACAAAAGAAGTGAGTCTGCCTTGGGGCGTCATGTCTCATTTTCCTAAAACTTCCAAGAGTGTCTCTCTCCAACTCTTCACAAAGTCCCTGGTCCTGGTTTTAGCGAGCTTCCAGAGCCCCGGTGTTAACAAGTCACCAGGGAGTGCAGGCGAATGTAGAGCAGAACACAGCGTCTGTCTCCCTGAAGCCAAAGACGACAGGGCTGCTCTACTTCATTTATGCGGCCACAAGAAAAGGGACGAAGAGAAAAAGATAACATAGGAATAACAACTGAAAAACTGCAGGGGTAGGAATGAGAGGGGGGGGGAGGTAAATGGGGGGGGGGGTTATTAATACTATGTGGATCAGAATTTAATTAGATCGATTCTTAATCTAATCTGCAGAGATGTGAATTCTGTGTGCTTCACTACCTCCGACTCCTGAACAAATGCTGATGAAAACTCCAGCCTGAGTTTTCCCACTTTTACCTAGTAACCACCTCCGTCTTATTTTTTTCCCCAAATCTCTCCCCCCAGTGACACCCGTTGCATACTAATGCAGCCGCAGTAGCCGCAGGAATAGTTTCTCCAGTCTGTGCCAGCCACAGTTCCCTCATTTCACTGGTTCCTCTGGAGTTTAACAGGCTGATCCCTCCGGCGAGACGGACTGGGTGGCTCTGCGCTATTAAAATCACACAGCACCAACTCCCTCCCAATTAAACACTGACACCTTTGGGACTGGCTTAAATTAGTGTTTTTTTTTTAATACATGAGAGAAGCCATTTTGAGGTGAAGCTGAGTAATGGGGACAGTGCCTGTTTGGAGAGACAACTACTTTCTCCTTTAAATAAGCATCTCTTTTTTTGTATGTGGCTTTCAGTCTAATACCCAAGTGCAAATTTTTTCTGTAACAGTTTAATAAGCCCCTCCCCCAAGCAGTGATCCAATTGTAGCTTAGCAATTGTAACAACGCATGTCAGGCCTGTCATGGTTTGGATTTGTAAACATGTTGAAGTGATGTAAATGGTTTGGTGGGTGATTTTTTTTTAAAAGTCTTCCGTAAACCATAAAGACAAGTTGCAAAGTGTAAGGAATTGATTAAACAGTGAGTTTACCTGCTCTAATGTAAGCTGCAACAAGTCTGGCTAACTAGCTTACTACCAGTAACAGTAACTGAATCATACTTCCACATCAGTTTGTGGGGTTACAGGTTGCACTAAAAAAAGCCATACTTGTACTCCTACTAACTAGCTCTGCACTGCAACACAAGCACAATACTGCACCATTAACCTGTGAGGATGCTGACCTTCTACCCGGGACATTCAGATTTAGCCTTTAGCCTGACTTTTACCCTGATATCATGTAGGCTGCCATTAAGTTATTGTTAATGATGCTTTTACAGGGTTTCCATTTTAAAATGAGTCACCTGGAAATACCAGGAAGTCATCTGGAGCGAATTGTCAAATGACTCATGGAGCCAATGTTAGCTTAATTAGCTTGTGATAAATGAGCTGCTGCAACAGTTATCATTTCAGCTGACAAATCCACAGCTACGGACTACAAATAAGAGTCCTGCTTTTGTATGCCACTTCCTGAAAATAAGGATGCATCGTTTTAAAAATGAAGAAGTTTTAGAGCTACATGTGCATTCATAATCACTGTAAACTGCACATGTTGTGCTAGGACTGAAAGCCGGACAGGCATAACAACAGTTAGTAAAGAAGCACGGCTTAGCAACTTATTTTTATAAGAACTGTGTGTCGGACTTGTTGAAGATCATTCCTACTTTTTTCCTTCCTTCTGACCTTTGGGATGGAGTGATGGAGCATCACCAGACAGATGAATGGATGAGAGATGGCAGTGGTGAGGGGAATAAAAGAAAACAAAAAAGAGGCTCGCTGCCAGCTGTTTAGTGCAGTACCTTTGCTCTGGGAGTGAGGGAGTAGACAAGAGAATGGCGACACTCACCTCCTTGCTTACTCCTGTCAAGATAGATGGAAACCCTTCTGGCCAGACCTGCGAGCAGGAGGTAGGGGGCAAATGGAAGATAGGGGAGGAGGAGGAGGGAAGAGAGCAGGAATGCAACAAAGCAAGCAACAAATTAGCAAGGACCCCTGTGCATGCAAACCCACATGTTCACACACTGAAAAAGTATGAATTCATGAGTATACTCCACATGCATTCAAACAGCAGAGGGGTGAACAAGGCTGCTGTTTCCCAAATGACTAACAGTGATATTCTGGGATCAAAGAATGAAAGGAGAGAGACTGAGGCGTGAGCTGAGCTGCTGCCTCTGCATTATAAACAGGGGCTGGGGAAGCTACACAGGGTCCCCAACCTCCAAGCCTGTAGGACACAGAATCCCAAATCCCTTCACAACATGGCAAAAAGCAGGCAGGGTGGAGTTGCTGCTGCACTAAAGAAGATGTGTGCGGTTAATAAATCAATTCATTTAATTACACCAAATAACGGGTCAGTGCAGGATGTGTTGTTGTGGAGCTGTACATCATGTCGCAAACTGCTTACTGCCTTGTTCAGCCTCGCTCTTGAGGGGGAACAAACACAAAACAATATCAAAGACCCAGCAAAGTAACAAGAAGCCAGACAAGGTCTGCAGAGATGGTTCACTGATGAAAAACAGCACACAAGCATGTTATTGGACGACAGGGACGGGATGAGGGAGGACAGGTTGTGCAGGTGTGTGTGTCTGTGTCTGAGCTTGTGTGTCTGCTGGCATCTCCTTGAGAAATGTTCACAATCTTGTAACAACTGCCTTTAGAGGCAGAGGAGGTTTTGGCCAGCACAAAGACAGACTTGTGCAATATTTCACTGAGTTTTACATTATTAATGCAGCTGAGGCAAAACTAAAAATCTGAAAAATTCAAAACACAAACATATAATTATTGTACTCCATCTGAAAGGCATTCCAAGTAATGGTAATAACACTAAACTGATTACTGAGCCAGGAGGGGTGGGGGTCTGTGTGAATGCAATAGGAACAACTGAGTGTGTGTGTGTTTGTGTGTATGTGTGTAAGTGTGTGTTTGAATGTGTGTGTGTGTGTGTGTGTGTGTGTGCGTGTGTGTATGTGAGATTGCAGATGCTTTTGAAGTTTTCTGCCAAGTTTAAAAAAAAAATATATATATCTGAACACCATTAGTTGAAGCTGGACTCTTCAGTAAAACTTTTCCTGGAAAGATGTCAGTCGAGTGGCAGTTTATATTAAAATTGATGCCTCGGCTCTCGTCTGACTGAAGCGCTGAATGAAGTTACACAGCGACTGTCACGAACCAAACATCCAGGATAACAAGCACACCATTAAATGTTAAAGTCTTAGTGAAAACAAGGCTTTGGCTCACTGTGGGAGAATCCTCCGCAGAGGAAGAGTCTCTCAGCGCTATTTTTGTTGAGAGAGTCACACAGACAGTGATGGTAGTTAACTGTGTCACCTCTCTGTGGGTCCCCACAGGGCTCTGGTGACTCTGTGGCTTTGTAATGATGGAGACACATATGTGCACACCGCATGTGGTCCATACCTCTGCATAGATATCCAGTCAGCCAGTGAGCCAGCCAGCCAGCCTGACAGCTTGGCTCTAGTTTCTACCAATTATACAAATGTGTGTCTTATTGTATGTGAGACATGCTTTAAAACTGCTATCTGGAAGTTGTCCACCCACACAAAACTTATTGTGCTCATGCTAATACGCAAGGTCACAGATCATTTTAAAACTTTCTCAAAACAGACAAAAGAGCACTAGTTAATTATTGCATTTTCTGAACAGGTAATTAAGCACTCTGAGAAACACGCAATCTCTCCTACAGCTGTCACAGTTTCTCCAAAAACTTCCCTGTCCCAGAAAAGACGGCTGAGAAATGCACGAGGCAAAAAAATGTGGAGCAGTGGAGAGAGTTAAGAGAGAGAGAGAGAGAGAGAGTGGGCAACCCTGCACAACACAGAAGTGGGTGGGTGTCTCTGACAAGTGTGTGCTGTAGGTGTCAGGCCTGGTTCAAATATTTGCAAATAACTCTGCCTCACAAATTATGGAAGTGTGTCAACGCATGAGGTAAACACTGTAGAGAATCCACCGGTGTCCCCTCTGAGTCTAAAATGATCAATGATATTACCTCAAGACAAGCAAAGAATGAGTAATAACCTGTTGCAGCTCATGATTCATTTTGTGGTCTTAAATAAAGTGACTGTGTGTGGGCCTCCCAACAGGTTAGACTCGCCTCCAACTTTGTCAGATATGACAGGTGTGTGACAGATATGGCAGATGTGACAGTATAGGACAGCTGGGGTTGGTAGCAGGCTTTAAATTAGCATGAAACTTGCTGTGAGTGATGGAACTAAACTCAGACTCGGGATTCAAAACCTGTCGCCACTGTGGCAGAAACAACCCGCAGCAGGTTGGAAGCTGTCTTGAACTCTGGCTTCATTTTTCATTTTATTCCATTGGGTCAAATCAGTTAATGTTAGGATAGAGTGTCACATACTCTGCTGGACTTAATGGTGTAGTGGTCTGGCCTGTGTGTGCTCATACATACTGACCTGCTTTTTTTTTTTTTTTGACAACCCACTGTGTGCTGCCACTGGAATCTGCCATGCTGTATTCAGTAATCAGAGTAGCTCTCTGGTCGGTCGGCAGAGGCTCAACATCTGCTACTTTCAATTGTTTTGACAATTTTTTTCTTCACCAAAAACTTCAGGATGAGTACACCTTTATATAAAGTAGCTCACTCCTATGGTAATTAAGACATATGCTGTGCTTTTGCAGTCAGTGAGCGTTACAGTTTGGCTGAGTCTGATAGGGTTGGTGGGCTCTTCCAGTAACTTTGTGGCTATTGTCCCATGGGTTGAAGTTTCTGCTTTCATTCAGTGATTAAATTCTGACTTTCAAAACAACTATGTACAAATAGGTTTCTCTCTTTCAAAAATATTGATACACGATTTAATTTTCAACACCGCAAAAATAATAATAAAATAATGAAAAAATAATAAAAATACTCCCTTACTCAGTTTAATCCATTAAGGGTTTTTTTTATAAGTCCAAACACAGCTGTATTATTATCACCTATTTAAGTCAGAAAGAGCTGAGCGGAGGTGCGGTTGTGCATGGGAATACTGTAATTAAGCTTTTTGATGGCAAGATAAAGTAAAATAAAAAATAAAAATATTCAAAATATAGCAAACAGCTTTTCATTTAATTTAATTATTTTAAGCTTTTCATTTTTTTTGTAGGTAGCTGACACATGTTTTGTTGCTGATCCCGTCCACAGCAGCACACCGCTCAGCTTCTGTGCAGGGTAACACTCTAACTGTAGATAAGTGGCTAATGATTGCTTTGTGTCAGTGAACTTTAGGTTTCTAATTCTATTGTGGCTGATATTTAACTAACTTTACTAATGTTTGGCTACTTTTTAGAGTTATGCTGTAATTGTCAACTTGATTAGCTAAGGTTACGTAGGCTTTAGGTCAAATAGACTTTAAAGTAACAACATTTACAAACAAGATGTTTAAGAACTCGTTTCAGAACTAAATACCAAAGCTGAGTCTAGATTTTTACCAGATAAAGTTTCAGACCGTTTACCAAAACACCCATTCAGTACTAAAGGCTCAAATGGTCCAAAAAGCTGCTGCAGTTAAAAGTCGTAGGACTGAAAACTGGATAGTTCAGCAAAAGCACTGGGAAACAAGAAAATGCAGCCAACTCCCGTCCTACCTGGTTGTTCTGTGGGTGGGGAGGTGAGGGGAATACAAGTGGGATGGGGTGGACAGTGGGGCAGTCAGCGAGTTATTACAAGGTATTACAAGGATTGCTGTGAACCGTGGGAGTATGGGTGGGTGGGGGGCACATAGTAATATAGAACATTGATCTTTACTGTGAGCGCTGGCAGAGGGCTGACCTCGGGTAGTGGGCAGCATGTCGGAGAGACCCTGCCACGCCGTCACCATCTCCGGGTTCTTCTGGTCAGCGAAGTTCTTCCAGATACGTAACGCTCCATCATCTGGAAAGAGGCGAAGAGGTGGTGGATGGAGGCAGACAGATACAGAGATGGAAGGAAAGAGCGAGAGTCAGGAAAGTAAAGTGGATAAAAAGATAGAGCGAGGAGCAAAGGCTAACGCCAGGAGGAGGTGCAGCGCACAGACCCAACACTCGTTTGTATTCATAATGGATTTGGAGGCGCATGTTGATGTGATGAAAACCTTGAACTCCAACTCTTTAAAAACATGAAACACACATGTGACTTGACCATGAACACACACATACACACACTCGAGTAGAGCAGCATCTCTGCCTGAAAACGTTTCGTCAGTGAGAAACGAAGCAGGAGTTTCTAAGCCTGAAGACCTCTGTCTGAACAGTGTAGCTGACACAGAGCTAAGACACCGAGCTAAAGATAAAACATGTCCGTGCACTCTTATGAGGAAGCCATTACAATCCATAAAAGTCTCCAATTGATTTACATTCAGTGTTTTACTTTTTTTTTTTTTTTTAATGGTGTATATTTTTTAGAGCTACTTTCTTCCTTGATATCCTTCAGAGCACGCCTGATGGAGAGAAGCTGAATAAGTGCACATTATATTTTGATGAGATGGAATTTAAATGTATTAATTCCTGAGCTTTTATCAAGGTTTCAGGAGGTGTGCGATGAAATACAGCGTTCATTCTCGGTTCAATGTAACAACGACAACACAAAATAAATGTGTCTCTGTGCAGGTTTTAATGCAGAGTTGTTTCCTACAGTTCCTCTGTGTTATGAAGATAAAGCCATGGAGGGTAATTGCTTTGTTCTTTTGATGAATGATGATGAATACACATGAGTGTTTTGTGTGTGTGTGTATGTGTGTGTGTGTGTGTGTGTTTGTTTGTGAGGGTAAGAGTCAAGTGTTTAAGGCTTGTTGCTGCTACAAATGAGTCTCTTTGTGATTTCCACTGTGCTGGTGGGCGTGAACATTTGAGCTGCTCACTAAAAGAAAACTGTACTCTTTCACTAACTTGAGTTTTTACTCTGTGTATCACTGTCTGCTATTGACTTTTCCATGTGAGTGTGTGTGTGTGTGTGTGTGTGTGTGTGTGTGTGTATATGTGTGTGTGTTTCAAACCTGTTGCAGTGAGCAGTAACGAACAGTCATGTCCGTTCAAGTACTCCATAGCTGTGATGCGAGTGTAACGAGGGTTTCCGTTGTAGAAGTAGTCCAGTCTCTCGCCCTTCTCCCAGTCCCAGAAACTACAGCAGACATACAAACATATTTCATTTACATTTAAAACCATTGGATGTGAAACTGATTCATTTACGTAATGGTGCCCTTGATATAAAACTGATTTTCTTTTTCAGCCTTGAGTGTGTGTTATGTGTCCCTGACCAGATGCTGTCCTTGTCGGCCACGGCAATGCAGGTGTTGAAGGGGTGGAACTTCACAACAGACGGTACTCCAGGGTTACGGTTGATGAATATTTGATCATCCAGACGGGAAACACCTGTAATGGCGGAGGGGCCAGAATGACAGCAATTGTAAAAAAAAAAGAAGAGAACTTCTTGGACAAAAAAAAAAAAAAATTCTGAATTTGGTACATTATAGACCTGTACTGCTGCCATGTGATAGACATGCACACTGAAAGAAGGTCTCTGTATCTCCTGCTTACTCCTGCTTTTGTATGTTACCAAGCTGCCTGCTAGTGATCAAAATGGAATTAGCATTACTACTGCAAACCCAGTTTCTTGACTTAACCTGCAGCTGCATGTATAGTTATGTCCAACATTCAGTCTAACACTGAAGATGCTGCTTAGGGGGTGTTAGCACTTCTGGTTCACAAGTTTTGAATGGGCTTTAGATTGGATGCCTGAAAAGGGTTAAAACCAGCTCAAGACATTTTCACATTTTATTCTACAACATAAAATGCATCAGTAAACCCTAGTCGTGATTTTTTTAAAAGCTTTTATGTCTCTTAAAAAAAGGTTGGTTACTAACAAGTGTCTGAGTGAGACTGCAGAAGTTGTCCGAGACATTAAACGTCATCACGTTGAACACGAAAACTGATCTACTCAGCCAATGTAAAAATCCTACTGGCTTTTTGTGGAGGGAACCAGGGTGATGGTAACTTCCAGGTTAACTGGCTATTTAAAGTGAATGTGTGTTAATTATGTTGTTGGTTATTGCCTTAAATACTTTAATCATCTCCAGTTCAATTCTCAGTTCTGCTCTCATCATGATGTAACATTAACATGATGTGTGCTCGTCTCTTGGTGCTTTCTGACTTCCAAACCCTGTCTGGTAGAGAGCCAACTGAAAACATGAAGCTTTAAAAATGGGTCACAAATATATAGTTTACTTAATAATTTCCTAAAATATCGGGACCAGGAGGAAATAGTTGGTTTCTTGGGGACTATTTTCAGCAGTGGATTAATACACATTTGTTGTTCTACTGAGTTTCCAGAGGCTGGATGCAGGATGATGTATGCGTGATTCAGTCAAAATAACGATGTGTGTGTTCATTGATGTGTTTTTAATGAGGTTTATAGCACAGAGGAATAATATATGTCAGGCTTTGGCTACACAGGCAATGACTGTAATGTTATTGCTGTTTTTGGTTTGTTAACAGTAATAAAACATGAGCACCGCCTCGTACATGAAAACCTGAAAACTTGTTTGATATTATTAGAGGGTCTGGACGCATCATTTTCCAAAGCAACTTAAAATCTATCTCCCAGCATTAACAGCAAAGACCCTACTCCTGCTGAAACTCAGTCTATACATGTGCATGCTTACTTCAGAAAGGCCTACTTTACAATGATGACATTCTTAAATACACTGTCTGTAATTTGCTGTTACAAATATATTTCCTAAATCAAGATGAACCCAGATAATGTCAGCGGGGAAACTGGCTTATCTGTGGCTTCAAATATGACAGGAAAGAACAAAGGAAAGAACACAACAGAAATGAATAAAAAGGCATCTATAACTCGCTTTTAAAACTGGAATGAATGACGGATTGTGCGAGCTTCACAGCCGTGCCAGGGTGTCGTTAAAAAAGAAAAAGGAAGTGAACATATGACACAGTACGAGGTGGTGAGGAAACCTGTCTGGATGTGTACCCCTTTGGCGGTTTGTGATACGAGTGTAACACGGTGCCAACATGCCAGTGCTACTCGTAAATTCACTGCTTCACCGTATGTTGTCATGGCAACAACACACGTTGGTCCTCCAGCCTGTCCTTGGCTACCTGAAAGCACTCGAGACCACCATAATGAGATGAAAAAGAATGAGGAAAAAATCCATCAAGAATTCATCACGGATGCAGCCGTGATGTAAAAATGCAGTTGGAGGGAAAAGTAGGTACGAGCGCAAGATTATCATCATCGATTTGCTTTCGTTTGTGTTGTTTGACGGAACAATCAATATGGAACTATTGTAAAATCTGAAACGATGCTGAGCAGCATGGTGATGTGATTAATTTTGCATCAATAAGGGAAGAAAACACAAGTGAAACCAAGTTCACAAACTAAAATATTTCTTTATATTTCTTATTCTGAGCTTTTGCTGCCACCTTCGTCTCCGTCTCCCTCCATCTCGCCCTCTCTCCTCTCGTCTTGTTTCTCTCTGGAGGGAACAGACTGAATGAGGGCAACCCTACTACTTCTCTCTTTCCAAAAACTGTGAGGATGGAGGGGGAATTCAATGATTTAGCGAGCAGTCAGAAGGAGAGGGAGAGACATGTGCGTGAGCAAGCCTCAGCTCTGACGCCAATTGCCTCGTGACTGTGTGTGTGTGTGTGTGTGTGTGTGTGTGTGTGTGTGTGTGGAGGGGGCTGCCAATGACGTTGGGGGTGTTAGATATTCTGTTTGAGAAAGCTCTGACTTCACTTGGGGAGTCTGTGTGTATGCTGGCACCCTGGGCTCTTCAATGAGTGGGCTTGTGTGTCTGAGTGTGTTTTGTATGTTTGAGAGTGTGTGTGTGTGTGTGTGTGTGTGTGTGTGTGTGTGTGTGTGTGTATGTGTGTGTGTATGTGTGTGAGGGGAGTCCTGTGATTCATGAATGGGGTTGTGTTTGACTATGGATTGATATCAATCAACTTCTCTCATCACTGCAAATCATCTCCACACTCGCTCACAGGCCTGACACAGAGCAGTTACTAATGGTGTTTCCCAGTTCGGCCTTTTTTTTTTTTTTGAACAGTCTGAATTTCACCCAAACTCCTCCTTCATCCAGGCTCCAAAAACATTCAATTAAACATGATACTGGCAGAGCTTGTGCTCTGAGATCTCCACACAGTATTTGACACGGCTGACCACAGACTGACTGTAGTTGTGTGGAGTTGCTATATACAACACTGAGTAAATAAACACGGTTGTGCCACAGTTCTCTGAAGCTGCATATAGAGATAAATAGATGTGGTTGATGACAAAGTGGTAACACACACCTGAACCACAATCCAGCCCCAAAATCCTTGACAGCCACATCAGTCTATTTTCATGATATGTATATGAACAACTAGCTCATGTTAAATACACCACTTTTTTTTTCTTTTTAAACTTGCAGTGTTTAATTTTCTTGGGATCACTTCGGGGTAAAAGAAGCTTTAGACACATCTGATCCAAAGAGCAAACACTTTCCTATTTTTCTGTTGTGTTTTGCTTTGTTTCTGTCCACCTGACAAACTGAAGACCAATATTCATCCTCCTGTTAGCTTTTGTTCTCCAGTGATAAAAACTATAGTAAATCATTAGCTTGTTCCTTTCTTCACTTGGTAACTGTTTGTCTGTTGTTGTGTGCTGGGCAGACAGCGCTCTGTGAGCTTATCAGATGTCTGTGTTACTTTTAGCTGCTGCTGAAAATGAGGTTGTGAGGTAAAAACAAGTATTGAGAAAATGTGCCATCAAACCAAAACTAGAGCTAAGAAAGGCTCATACACTCCACAGACCTATAGACACTTACTTATTTGATCCATTTTGAGCTTTAATATGTATGCATGTTTTCTTATCATATTAAATATACTGTACATGTTTCATCTTTTTTAAGAACAGTACACCTCTCATTTCTTCAGCCTCTTATTATTCTATTTTCTCATGCTTCATTATCTCTATGGTCCTCAAGTCATTTAATGGCAATTAGATTAAAACCTGGGATGACATTTTGATCATTGATTTCATTTCATTTCCAGGTATACTATATCTATTTAAATGAATTCTGCATGACAGCTCACAGTCATTTTTACCTGCACATTTCTCACATGTGAATTTCCTCTTGGATTCCTCTCAGCAGACAGAGTTAAATGTAAATAGATTTTTGTTTATAAGAATTTCAGTTTGTGCTTTATTAATTTGTGTAAGGGGGATACATCTGTGTGTGTGTGTGTGTGTGTGTGTGTGTGCCACTAACCTCTTTGCGTGATACTTCGGCTCTGCCTTCTCACACGAGCATTTCTCAGGAACCTCCACTGCCGCTCCATCCTCACCTGACTCTCCAGGTCATGCTCCTCTGGGATCTGAGAGGATGGATGGATGAAAAAGAAGGACAGGGAAAGAGAGATTAACATGCTGACTCCATTTCTAACATTTCTAAGGATGAGCAGATGGTTTACACATTCTGCAACCTCAGTGAAAATATAGAACTACAGTGGCAGTATAAAAGACATTAACTGTTTTGAGAGGACAACATCAGGCACACAAAGCGTCAGGAGGTGCTGCCAACAACAATATGACACATCGGCTCTAAACCTGGTCTCAGAAATAAAACTGAGATATGACAAAGATATAAAAATAAAGAATAAAAGTTGATACCAAACAAGAGAGCAATTTTGCTGTAAACAAACACAGTTATATTCACCGTTAGTCATCACATTGCACTGTGTATATCTTTGAGGCCTAATTAACATGTATTTCCTTCCTTAATAACAAGCAAAGCTGATTTTATGAATATTTTGAAAGCTATGAAGTTTATATCACGGATAAATAACAAGAAGAGGCTGTCTGACTCCAAATGGCACCAACTTATTTTGCATTATGGGATTCACTGCGTGTGACGTATTAAACCTATGTAGTTTAAAAATCCATAATACAAAGAGTAATAATTGATCTTGTTGTGTCCTGGCTACAGTTTCACAGATGTCTGTGTCATTGTGGTGGTCTATAGGGAAAACGCTCTTTGGGCCAAAGGGGTAAACTGACAGGAGCTACAGTATGTCCATGGTTTACATGGACGAGCAGTCTTCCTGCCTTTTGCTGCTGCATTGCTATGTTTGGGGGTTGCCCTCATCAACTCTATCAGTTTCAATAGCCTGAAATGCAAGGTCATATAGACCCCCTTTTTTGGGTAAATATGGAAGAAGGCAGGAATGTTTATAGCATATACATTTGGAAAACACACTTGATGGCTCTCTTTCTGAAAGTTAGCTGAGACGACTGATGTCAGTCCATCCAGGGATTCTGTCTAGCATCTTCAGCTTTAGCACTAGTTGCTATATACAGTCTGTGAGAACAGGATTTAATGTAGGTGTGTTCATCCACAATTATCCTCCTGTCCTCCCCAAATTTTGAAGTCACCAACCACCACTGTCCACAATGGTACCAAACCTGGCAACTTCTCTGGTGTTGTTCACCAAGGAAGCTGCAGCAGTTTGTTCCTGTGTTGTTCCTATATTTGTGTTTGTGTATGGATCAATCATGTAAGATAAAAGCTGTTTTTCAGTGAGCACTGAGAGTTGTTGGTAGGGCATATTTTTCCACTTTGGACAAAACCATGTTCGCTCTTTCCCCCTGCTTCTGGTCTTTATGCTAAGCTAGGCTAATTACATCCTGACCCCAGCTTAATACTAAACACGCAGATTCCTGCTCCTTTAATGCTTAGTCACATGTTCCCCACTGAAATGATAGAACTCAATGACATTTTCAACTTGTCTCATCATGGGTCCGTCCTTACTGACTTTGCCAGCTACAACGTAAAGTGAATCTCATGCTCGGAAGACTCATCGTGACAAGTTCACTTTATGCACTCACATCTGATCACATCACATCACATCACATCACATCACATCACATCATATGAACAGTGTTAACTTTATTAAGTCTTATGTAACAAAATGGCCCCCACAGACGTTGTGCTGGCTTTATTTTAAGAGAACATAATGACTTTAAATATGCAAAAGTAAGAGTATTAAAGTTGTGAATTAAAACTTGACTATGTTAATATTCTGCATATTTCATAGATGAATAAACAACAACAGAGTGTAAACAACAAAGAAAAACTGTAATAGTGTGTGTTTTTACATGCTGGTTGCCTGGGTGCGCTTATTAAGCACATTTCTACAGTGAGGCCTCCCATACCCACTTAATTTTAAAATACCCTGACACACACACACACACACACGCACACACAACTACACACAACTACACACAACTACACACAACTACAGTGCCATTTGATTATACAATTACTGTGTGTTATCGGTATTCCTGTAATGTCGTCACCCTGTGTTGCGCTTAGGGAAACACAACACACATTTTAACACCTCTGAGTGGAGCTTGTGAATAAATCTATTTCTATATGAGACGCTGTGTGTGAAGAGTGTGTTTCTGTAAGTGTGTGTCATCAAGTAAAGTTTATCTGTGCATCTCATTAAGTGTCATGGTCCCTGCATGAGCCTGGGAAGGAGGCGGATTTAGCAGGTTGACATATTTTAGAGGTTGACTTATTTTCCACAGCTGAGAGGGAGACCTAATGCGTGTGTGTGTGTGTGTGTGTGTGTGTGTGTGTGTGTGTGTGTGTGTGTGTGTGTGTGTGTGTGGCTAGCTGATACAGTGGTTCCAAGGGTTGTGGTTCTGCACTGTACCCGCTGCTAATGTAATGTATGATGAGACCCTGAGGTAGAAAACAAGTGTACGTGTGTATATGTTTCTCTGTGGTTGTGTGGACAAATATTGGTTTGATATGATCACTGTGAGGACATCTTGGGCCGTCCTCACAACATCAACGTTTGAACGTTAAGACTTAATTCTAGCTAATGTAAGCTCAGTATGTGTATGGCTGTAAGTATGTAGACACCTGAACACTTGGCACATATATCATTTGTGCATTTGGTAATAATCTCATTACTCATCTTATTCCAAAACCATAGAGATTAATATTCTGGTGTAACAGCCTCCACTCCTCTGAGAAGACTTACCACAGCACTTTGAAACCTCAGATCTGTTCCCATTCAGCTGAAACAGCATTATTGAGGTCAGACACTGAAATTTGGCAACAAGACCTTGTGGGGGGTGGGGTTGAAATCAGCGCTGCGTGCAGGTCAATTAAGTTCTTCCAAACCAAACTTTGTAAAACATTCGTTTTTGATTGTTCACAAGACGATTAGCCACGTTGATGAGGAAAGAGCCTTCAGCAAAGTGTTGCCACAAGAGAGGCACATGATTTCTAAAATATGATGGTGGACTGGAGCGTTAAGATTCCCTTCCTTTCCTATGGGGCTTCCTGGAACTATGTAATTCATTACCAACAACAAGATAAACTCAGAGACAGTTATCATAGTTTTGTTAGTTGTGTGTTGGACTTTAAGAGTGCTTGACAAAGTATAGAACATTTGACAGATCAAACGTTTGTGTGTATAAAGAATGTGGTGAATGAGATGTGGTTGTTTTCCTTGAGAAGACATTGAGTTCAGATTGCTGCTGTGTCGTGTATGTGATATTTCACGTCTTGAGTTTGTTGTGTGTTTGTATGGATGTTATCTCGGCCAAGTCTTTTGTTCTATCTCAATGGGACTTCCTGGTAAAATAAAGAAAACAAATAAATAATAGTCACAGTAGAAAAGGCCCAGGTATAAATAATAAAATGAACGATGGCTCAATTCCGTTTAGCTGCTTCAGTTTGAAGGTCCTGGCATTGTGTGTGCTGGCTCACTGTCACACCGTCATGAATGACAGGGACAGTTGAACTGTACTGTTTTATAGCGTATATGTGACAAAATGCCTGCTGTGCACCTATCCTTGAACTGATCACTTTTACCATTAAATCACTGTTCATTTGTTATTGGAAACTTTATTTTTCATACAGTGTATGATGAAGTGTTGTAGAAAACCTTTTTAAACAACATGCTCTGCAACAAATAAGAGACTCTCTTTTAATTTTAAGAGTGTCAAATAAACACTTAGTCTGTAATTTACCTATAATTAGCACCAAGAACTACTAAGTACTAAGAATTACTATGGACTAGAAAAAGAAAGCGTAGAGCCTTGATGTGGACAGCTGCAGTCTTTCACACAGTCAACTGTTGTACATTGTGCATTGAAAATGTAATAGTGACATTCTTACAGCAAGATGAGGAGCTCTGTTGTTATTTGGCTGGACAACATGAAAAGATCAAATAAAGGAAGAAGATGACCGGGGACGAGGAATGCTGTACATACAAACAATGCACCAACTGAGTGTCCTGTTGTGTTTTGTGTGTCATGCACAATCAGCACACTCCTAGTGCAAATAGTCTGCACAGTCTCAAATTTTGGGCTGCATGTGGACGTCTGCATGGACTCTCCCAGACTTGGGCAGATAATGAAAGTGACGCCACGTGCATTAATGTAATCAGTACAACACTTCTAATGTACTGCTTCTGGCTGAAACATTAAGATCTTGCTCATACTGGACAGGTTGTCTGAATCTGGGCCAAACCTTCATTCTACAATATTATAGGACAGTTTACAGCATATCATAGGAAAATTTCCTGGAAAGAAATTATGATAATTCAAAAATAATATCTATATCTATAATAATCTATAATGATATCAATGGCTGAGAGCTGCCTGGAGGGGAGGGTGCTCTAATTCCTGTGGCCTGTGTGTGTGTGTGTGTGTGTGTGTGTGTGTGTGTGTGTGTGTGTGTGTGTGTGTGTGTGTGTATGTGTGACCCCTGCTCCCTCTCACACACACTCTTAGAGCTGTAGCTGTGGAAATCTTTTTCATCAGTCTCTCTCTCTAATGTGACAAGAGTCTTCAATGTCCTTGCTCCTCACACACCGTTAAAATTGTAGATGGAGATACACACACACGCACGCACGCACACATGCACACACGCATGCACGCACGCACGCACACATGCACACACGCATGCAAACACACTTTGCTTTCGTGCTGCTGACACAGTGATATGATAACCTGTGTGCAGACTTTTGAGGAATACTCACACACACAGAGCTTTGCAATGGAGCAGAGTTTTATGGCAGCACTCAAAATTTTGCCAACACAGCATTCTGATTTGCGCTATGGCAAAACCCCTCTCCTCCTCCTCCTCCTCCCCCTCCCCCTCCGCTGCCTGCTCTTTCACTAACTCTTTCCATCCACTCGCCTTCCTGTCTTTCATCACCTTTTGTTGCCACTTCTGGCTCCTTTCCTGTTCATGCCGCCACTGTGCTCCTTATACAGAGTTTTAGCTACTCTGTTTTTCCTCTTCTCCCACACTCTTCTACCACTTCTATCTGCCCCTCAATGTCTGCTCTCCTTTTCAAATATTTTCCTTTCATCATCTCTTACTTTGCGCTTTCTCTCTCTCTCTCCTCTGCACACACAAACCATCCTCCTCTTTCTGCCCCAAATGTTTCTGTGTTGTAAATATTTTATTTGACTAAAATATACTTTTCTTTTCTGTATCAGCCACTTTGTCTCACGCACACATGAGTATCTTTTCTTACTTATTTCTCTCTCTCCGCTCCCAAAACTTTTCTCTCATCTCCTCTATTTGACCCTCATGCTTGACTCTTTTTTAATGATTCCCTCCTTCTTTGTTTAACCTCAACAAAATCTGCTGACACCATTTGTTTTACTTCTTTTTCCCACAGAGATGAAGCATGTTTAGAGAGTTTAAACACATGGAAGCTTGATTTAATATTATAACCATCTACTGTGCCTGGTAAAAAGTCCTTCTTTAAATCTTAAATTTCACTGGCGAGGATGTTACAGACCTCAGAGAACTCAATTATTCAGCTGTACAAGCAGCAGATACTTTCTCTCACCGTGATGGTCCCTTCCCTGCTGTTTTCCATCAGACTTCATTATTTTTTAAATAAATTCTGTAACACTGAGTTCATGTCCTCAGATGGCTCAGTCACTCCTAAAGCCATTGTAAAATGCATGACAACATGCACCTATGACACCACCTCACATTAATATTTACGTGAAAATTGAAATTTATCTGTCATACAGCTCCTTTGTTGCTTAGCAACCACTATAAGCTGCTGTCTGAGAAATAGGTTGTTTGGTGGAGGAATGATATGAAAGTATTGTTTTTAAATGATTGATTAACAAAAATATGAATTTGCTCTTTTTCTTTTTTAATTCAGTAATGTGTTACTTGTGTTTCATCAAAGCGACTCACCTGACATGCTGCTTTACACCTGTTCCCTCATCATTGCCAAGCACAGCTTTGAGGCTGATTGTTGAATTTAAAGGTCCCATATTGTATGAAGGTAGATGGTCACCTCTCTCAGCCATGCTCCAAGCCCCGCTAACCTTTACCCACCATCCAACCTTGCAGGATTTGGTTTCTCTGAAATCTGCTATATTTTTATTCGATCACTGAAAAAACAGTCAGCCAATCAGAAGAGAGACTCAGAGCCTCCTCTCTTCTGATTGGCTCACCGACCTGTTGTTGCTAGAGCTCCAGAGAGAAGCCTGAGAGAGGAGATGTTAAACTACACTGAGATGGTTTTTGGTTCTTAAAACCACAAATATATCTTCTTATGAATCAACGTCCAAATAAAAAACTGGAAAAGTGTCACTAAAACAACAAAACAGACACAAAGAACTTTTATCTGACTCTATCAGAGCGGTAACTGACTGACGGGTGGAGACAAAGATGATAAAAAGGAATAATGGATGGAAAGGAGAGGACAGACAAAGCTGTCAGGGACACTACCTTCATAACAGGCTGAGCAAAATACTTTGCACTCCAGTCACACAGGCCCGTCTGGAGGGCGGGACTGATGTAGTTCCTGTGACCACCCGGCTCGTCACCGTCCTCAGCTGCCTGTTCACACACACACACGCACACGCAATGCAGAGATTATGCAACTTTTACACGAGTCACTTTCAAGTTAACATCGTTGTAGCTGTTGCTCATTTCATCCACACATTGTCTAAGCTACACACACTCATTCAGCAGGGTCTCCCTCTACCTGCTCTGGTCCCTTGTCAAACATCTTGCGGGTGCGGGGGAACTGGTGGGAGTGGGGTGCCTGTCCTCCCAGTGTCGGGGTGTAGGGCGGCCTTGTGGCGGGCTGCTCTCTGGCGGGGGGTTTGGGCACCTCATTGGTCAAACTTGAGCTGCTGGTGCTAGGCATGGGAGGAGACCCACTGGGGGGACAGAAAAATCCACAAAAAATATTTATGTAACCACGACATCAGATATCATTATTTATTAAGTCCAGCACAGGCACTTTATGAAGGATGATGCATAACAGCTGGAGAAAATAATTCGGACCACATCAAGGTTTTACTTTTACAAGAAAAACTTCAAGGGTGTCAATTCTCAGGGAAACTTAACCAACGGGACGAGTCTGAAAGTTTTACATATCTTTTTTTTTCTAAAAACAGCTGTTGGAAAAGAGGGAGGGGGCGTGTTATAATCAGTATCAACTTCAAATGTCTGTTTTCGTGTCTACAGTCGAGTGTGCTGATAAGGATTTAAATAAATAAATTTGTGTTTTTGTCCTTTTATCTCATTTTCTCTCTTTGATCTTAAGCTCTTGTTCATGTACCATAAATATTATGCAGTATGTATTCAAATGTAATGTCTTTGTGAAAACAAGATGATCCACCTTTAGGGGCTTATGCTTAAATTTGTTTAAAACTTTTCTCCTACTGTGCAAACTTCACTAAGAGTGAGCTGTGTGCAGGATGCAGATGTTTTGTGTCTATCTGGACATTCATGTGTGTGAGACGCATTCCCTCACCCAGCCTGGTGAATGTGCGTGCCCTTGCTGGTGGGACTGGCTGGGGCCGACTGCGTGAGAGATCCAGAGTCCAGGATCCTCTGCGGCCGAGCGTTCATCGTCGCCTGAGGAGACACAAAGTGGGTTAAGTTCCCCGTTGTTTCATAATCCCACTGGAACTTGGAATCAGTGTTAACATGTGCAATGAGTCTGGGGGGGTTCAGATATTTCAGAGACAAACCTCAGGACAGATCCGAACAAGAAGCCATACCTAAAATCAGGACACTCTTCGTGCTGTGACAATGCATAAACAGTGCAGCACTTCACAAAGTTTGCCTAAATTTCCAGAACTTTATCTCATTAAGTGGAGCAACTAATATAACCTCTTCACTGTGAGCTGTCTAATGGCTGCTCACAAGGGAGGGGTAAACTTAATAAAGACAATAGAGGCAAAGCATCACTGATGAATAGCAGAGTTGTTGTTTACTCATGCCAGGTGGAGACAAAACTCTGTGCAGCGTAAATCTAGTTAACACAGGCAAACACATTTTACTACCTTGGATTGTCTTTAATTTGATTTCTATGCTAAGTACAAAATTGCGGCAAGTGTCTTTTGTTTGTGGAGTGCGTCTAAAAAGTTTACACACATACAATCTGCTGCAATTGTGATGGTGAAGAGACATCGGTTACTAAAGTTTGCTGTGAGCGCTTCATTAAAAGGCGATTGGAAATGAAACAAAACAGCAGTAAAACCAGCTGAAAGGGTTATTATGGAAATAGCTCCGTCACTAATCTGAGGTCTCTTTTCGACCCAAGCACAACGAGATCAATATGATGAGAGGGCCATAAAAAGAAAAGCAGATAAACAACTGAAGTCTATCCTTATTTCTGACAAACTGGGAGGCGATTGTAAGAAGCCGATGAGAAGCAGCAAGTGTGTGTGAAAGCGGCAGAGCGCCATGCGGAGAAGTAGACATTTATAATGGCAAAACTGAGCTTGACACTGCAGCATTAATCCTGCTGAAGATTTTTTTTGAGAGTCAGAAAGGGGTTGCAGCCAATTGCAGATCTACACTAGTAAAAGCACGTACAAAAGGAGAAGCGAGAAGAAGCAGCAGGGCGGACGAGCGGTTGTCAAGACTCTCCCGCACTAAAAGGTCACAAGTTCATTCCCTCAAAGTCAGAGTGCCATTCACAAGTTACAAGTCACCGAATCTCTGCAGCTAGGTTTTTCTACCTTAAAGCAGCAGCGATCATACTAACTACCTTTTAGCCAGATGCTGGTATGATGTGAAGTTGCAAGCTCATCGGTTAAAATGACTCAATTATGCAACAAGTTCATGGATTATTCATCAACCTTAGCTGATCGTCAACATGTGGTAAACAAACATCACGTTAACGCAGGAGGCCACATGCTTTATCTGCTGACAAGCTTTCCACAAAATGTGAAATGCAAAACTCCGGGAAAAAGGAGGGTAATCGTTTCTACCAGCTGCTCAACGCCACGCTGGGAAACAGCTTGCTCTCCTGTTTCAACCGGCTTTCCTTCACTTCCTCCGCCATTAATTGGCTGTAAAGTGAGTCAACTGAGCAAACAAATTAGTGCATGTACACAGTGGTAGGATACAGGAGTGAAAACTGATGATGGCTCAGAAAAACCTCTGAATGGTCCTGTTTAATTGATGAAGGAGACTCTAAGGGAGGGAAATTGGACGATTCTGGCTTCTCGAGTCATAATCTCCACTCATGACTCTCTAAAGAAGTGGGCACTGCCTTCCCAAAGTCCATTAAAACAGTAATGGACTTTGTATGGTAATGTTTTTTATTTGCACCTTCTTGACAGGTGAAAGCTTGAAGAACAAAATAAAAAATTATGAATCATCTTTTCTCCTGCAACTTTCAGGCTACAGTCAAAAGAAGACTGGACACACTAGAATAACACAAATTAAAAAAAAAGAATGACCTGCGACTTTCATCCCAGCATCACACAGCAAGAGGGGGCTATTAAAAAAGCATTTAAAGGTTTCATCATCTGAGAGGCAAGTAAATTTTAATTAGCTGCTGACCTTGTTCGCTTTGTTACAAATCAATAACATTTGACATTTAAAATCCTAATTAAAAGTGCTGAATTCCCAGTTAGGCTGATGTTAACACTTGTGAACCTGGGATGAATGCTCACTGATTAAGTCGTTTCTAACAAGCTCCATCTATGATAACTCATTAATTTTAGAGAGTAAGGCATTTAAAGGTGTTTAGGTTGTCGTTCCTTTTTAAATGTCAGACTGTTCTGCACCATTTTTCTCAGGTGTACAGACAGCACAGGTAGAGCTTGATCCTTTATTGATGTTTTCATGCCAGAATATAACTGTATGAACATTGATGACACTGCTACCACATGCCACTGTGACGCAATTGGTCTTGGCACACAGCTTATGATCTAGGTGTATAACCAAAGGCATAACAAAGTGTGTGATGTCATCCCAGATTAATTTAGTTCAGTATTGTTCAGCAGAAATGTTTTTAAGACAAGTTCAAGTCAAGACTCAAGCCAGCAGATGCAGGTCAAGTCCCAAGTCGAGAGAGATAGTTTAACGTCAAGTCTTAAATGAGTTGATGGAAATTACAGTCAAGTGAAGTGAAAAAAGTACAAGTCAAGTCTCAAGTCAGTCAAGACAATTAAGGCTTCAATCAGTCCACGTCTCACGTCAGTTCGTGAAAAGTTCAAGCCAAGTATGGAGTCAACTGAGAGAAACCCAAGTGTCTTTATTTTAACTGGCGCAGTTTTTCTGGCCTTTACGCCACTCACTGCTCATGTGACACGGCTACGCCAACCATTGTGACTGGAGTCAGTGAGTGAGATATACACACACGGTGGGAGACGACGACGCAGACATAAGTGGTTAGAAGTGGGAAAGACAGAGATAAGGACGTGTTAGAGCTGTTCAATTGTTAAGATGTGTTGAGATTATTTATAATAAAAATGTCTCAGACTGTTAGCTTAGTTTGGGAGTTAACCATAAAAAAGAAAAATGGAAAGTCAAGCTACATTTTTTTATTTAATTTTGTAAAATTAAGCACTTTATTATAATTTTTCAAAAGCCCTCTGTTATGTAGTTATTACAGCTACTATTTATCTTGAAATGATAAAAGAGCATATACCTGCTATTAATATATTATCATATTATTATATATTGCGAAGGTGATCAATTGAAAAAAGTCAAGTCTCAAGTCGATCACGATAACTCAAGTCACAGGAGATAAGCTCAAATCTTAAGTCAATCAACAGAAGTCCAAGTCAAGTCACAAGTCTTGATTTGAGAATTACAAGTCAGTTGAGAACATTTCAGGTCTCTAGTCAATAAAACTGACCAATGAAATGACATGGCATTTTAACATTTTCTTTTCAAAGCTGTGTTAATCATACTTTTCACATGGCTGAGACCAGTGCAGAAGATGAATCATCATATTTAAGCTCTGTGGCTGTGGACCATCTCTTTCATCTTATCTAACTGGTCAAAACTAGAGGCCTCAATGTTTTTTGATTCAAGTCGAGTCTTGAGGCAGTTAAGTCTTATGTGAAGTCCTCATTTTTCTCAATTAGGTCTGACTCAAGTCGGTGTGTCCCCTCGTTGTGAGAGTCACACCACACGACCACTGAAGGCAACACGGGTCAGGGGCAGGTGCAGTGCGTGATTAAATCGCCTCTCTTTCTGTTGCAGTCGTAACCTTGAGATATATTGTGGCTTGGAAATCTGTTTGCTCCCGTATGTTGGCTGTCAGAGCACTAATTTTAATGAATATGACACCACTCTTTTGCTCAGCTGACTTCAGGTCTGCAGGTACACAGAAACTAAAACTACAGAGGCGTGTTGCAGAGCCACACAGACAGTGCGGTGCATTAGCCGGCAGAGGAGAAGTCTATTTCGTTATATTGTAAATCAAGTCCTGTTGTTTTTTATTGCAGCCCAGCAGGGAGTCTTATTGCAGAGATGCTGCTTGTCTGAAGGTAACTGAGGGGACAATTGGTGTTGGTGGTGGGAAACACAAGAAATTTTGCCTCAGGGTTAGGATGGGTGGTGCACTATAGTGGTTATTATGGCTCCTTAAGTTACGGCAGCCTCTTTGCTCAGCTCTGCTCTGCCAGGCCTGCGGGAGTCATTGGCCCTTAATTGCATTTGCACAAAAGTAATGGCCTTTTGGAGGGAGAAAATGCCAGTAGGAGGGTGGGGTTTGTGTGTGTGTGTGTGTGTGTGTGTGTGTGTGTGTCTGTGTGTGTGTGCTGGAAACGGATCTTTTTCACAGCATTACCATGTGGTGAAAAAGAACTGACAAACGCATACAGAGACAAATAAGCCTATTATAAGACTCCCATTATATTACACTCTAGGAAATTAGTTGATACTCATCTTAAAAATGACTTATAATGAGTGCAGTAGTAGCAGTAAAAAAAAAAAAAAAAAAAGAGCATAAAATCTTGGGTTCTCAACATTGTAAGCAACAAGAGTAAAACAGCTCTAACAGTAATCCCTTGAACATTTGTGTAGGGTAGTGATTTACACTCACAGTTATTGGTGGGTACAGTGGTTAATCTGTGCGCCGGATCATAGAAATGAACATTCTGATTAACAGCTGATGAGTTGTGGGTGGGTGAAATAATATATAATGTATGAGGAAAATATTAATTATATTCTCTGAAATGTGAACTTATTTTAAGCTTCATTTTTCATCGGGCACGAATTAGACTCTGTGTTTGAACTGCTGAACTGAACTCATATTTTATTATTTAGTTTGGCCAAACATTATGAGCTTTAAAATTGTTTGTGTTCGGGAAGTAGCAGTGACATTGAGGAATTGTAGTTTGAATAGATTTAAAATGTCAGACTGTGCTCAGGCTATTGTAGAAGTGGCCTACTTGTTGCCATTTTCATTTGACCAGAAAAGGACAATTTTAACTTAATAAATGTTTGTTTATTTAAAACCAGCCTACTTCACAGTAATGTGTAATTTGGGATATGTGAAATCCCACTGAGAAATAATGATAATGTGTGATCAGGTGCAATTTTAAGTTGATTTGTTCGAGTGGGTGGTGGGTGGATTATTTAAGCATACATGCAGATTCGGATGACATCAGAGCCGATCTGCGCATCACTAGCGTAAAGGTTAAGACGCGTTGTTTTTGAAAATCAAACTCCAGTCGCTTTAAAGACTCAAACACAGCTATACCTTGTACGCTATGCTGTTAAGGACCTTCATGGCCAGATCCGACACCTCAGGAAACGGGTCTGCGGCGAGATGCAGCAGCACTCTCCAGATCTGAGTGTAAACACTGTTGAAGGACACACCTGGAACAGACACACAAAGCAAAGAGGTTCAACAGATTAACATATTTTTTAAATAAAACTGGATTTTATTGGCAAAGTTTTACACATATATACAGGAAATGAATACACCCATCAGCACATACGCCTCACTCTGGTGTAACTCATCACTCCTTTCGAAGTTCATTACCACAGCTAACTGCTAAATGGTTATGCACAATCATCTCATTAGCATCATGCTACCCACACCGGTCATTTTCCTCTCCTCCAGTTGTTGGATGTGTTGAGGTGGCAGAGGGAAAATGACCTCCAGTGTCAGGTAATGTAGATCGTTAATCAACTCTCTCACACTAACACTCTCACACTCACACTCACACACACACACACACACACACACACACACACACACACACACACACACACACACACACTACAAGCAGCTGGCTCTGCTCATCCATGGGAGCTTCATTGCTGTCAACTGTGGCTGTTATCATACATACAAATGAAGGACGTCGCTCTGATTGTCAGGTGGTTTTGTTCATCTTTTCTTATCTTCAGCATTTGTGATGAAAGGTGACGGTTTCCTCGATTTCACTCGAGTTCATCATTATTTGCACTTGTGACTTTTAACCCTCCTCTTCCCGCCTGTTTGCTCATTTACCATCCTCTCCATCTCTCCCCTGTCATCGTCTTAAGTCACTTCTTCCCGACGTCAGTTTGTTTGCCTCAACCTGCCAGTCACACTTCTCTTTGTGTTAGCAACAACCTCCTTGTCCTCCACACATTCTCCCCTCATTTTGGGCTTTTACTTTCTTCAGCATGTTGCCTCTGCAGTGCACCGAGCCTCCCTCACTGCTGCTGCGCCTTTTCTGCTGTCTCCCTTTAAATGTCCCTTTGTCTGTCAGTTTCAATCTGTCGTCTTTCTCTTCTCCCTCTGTGTCCGCCGTGGGGACCCGGAGCGGTAATAGTCTCCAACTGTTTCTGTTTCTCATTTTGCTCCCATTTTTTTGGCTTCTCCCTCTTATTCCCTTCTTCACCGATCTTTCCATCCATGCAGGTGGTCCTGTAAACTTTACCTTTTATTTCATATCTTTTTTTTTTTTTTTTTTCATCTCCCTACACCCTTGCCCTATTTCCCACTTTTCCAAGAGCTCTGCATCTGCAGTCTCCTTGGGGTGTTGTGGGGAAGTGAGAATGACTGAAGCCTGGACCTTCTTAAAGCTCAGAGTCCTCTCCTGAGAGCGCCGATTCAAAGATAGGAGACATAAAGGGATGATTCCGAGAATGGATAGGAGGAGGATGGAAGGCTACAGCTAGGGGAAGAAAAAAGGATAAAAGGACACAGGACAAGGAGGAATCTGGAAAAGGTGAGGAGCAGAGGGGACATGAGGAGTAAAGATGGAAAGAAAAAAACAGACGAGGAGGAATAAGATATTTCTGTGTGCTGTGAGGTATGTCAGAGATGGGTCAAAAAGGCAAAAAGAGCTGAAGGAGGAACAAAGAGAAAGAAAAAGAAGGAAAGGGAAGGGGGGGAAAGGGGAAAGAGATGAAAGGATAGAAAGGAGAAAGGAGAAAGAGCGAGTGAGGGAGAAAAAGTGGTTGAGGGAGCTAAAGAGGTGATCAGGCTGTAGCCCGCAGGGCAGGGTATGATTAGTGACAGCTAGCCAGTGTGCTAGCTACTGCAGTAAACAGCCTGTTGATAAATGTGATAATGTTGCTCTCCCATTTAACTGCTGTGCTACATTACAGGCGCACACAAATTACCACTGCACCGCCTGAACGTAGTCCACATGAGGGAACCCGGCGCTGGATATCGCTCACTGGCCGCTGCACCAGGGCCTCGTCCTGACTCGTCATTTGAAGACTCGTGCAGAGAGAAATGGATGTAGAGTAGTAAAGATGTTAACTATTGGCTAAATGAACCGCTGCATCACTGTTTTATGGCTTCCTCAATCTGGCAGATAACATAAAATATTTTTTAACACTGCATAGTGATTTTTTGGAGCTTTAAATGGTCCAGGTATAAAAGTGCAACAGTACATTTGAAAGCAGAGAGGAAGTTCTTCTATCAGGCGGATTTTTAAATATATTTAACAGGGAGATGTTCACAGTGTAAGTGGCACCAAATCATATCTGTGATGCTCTTTAAATGGGAGAGTGTAAAAGTGAATCTAAGCCCTTGATGTGACAAAATATAAATGTCATTGCAGATACAGAAAATGTCTCAGTTAGGCTCAGTGTTACCGTAAACCCCTTTAACTGGCATTTTAGTCCAGAGTAAAATATCTCATCAACTCTTGGGAGGAAGAAATTAGGTACAGACATTCATGGTCCCCAGAGGATGAATCCTACTGACTTTAGTGATGCCCTGACCTTTGATTGAGCGTTACAATGAGCTTTACACTCTTCCTTTTGACTTACAGTAAATATCGATAACTATTGGATACATAGCTGTGAAATTTGACTTAAAGTCCCCTGAGTACAAATGGCTGTGATGGCTTGGCCATGTGCTTTGTAAGAAGGCCAATCCATCTCAAATAGTGTGAAGCTCTAGGGAGCTCACTGTGGCCTTATGTGTGGCCCCGACAGCGGGCGAAGCGGGGAGTAGAGCAGATGAGGAAGCACAGTAAATCACAGGATCATTCATGATGACTTTGGTGATCCACTGGATATTAATCTAATGCATCAGCTGGTAAAAATGTTCACTTACTCAGTGGAAATAACTTGACATGTACAAGGTGAATTGGTACAAAATTTGTTATGAACAGTCATGTTCCTCACAGGATTAATCCCTAATTATATTGGTGATCTACTAACTTTCATCTAGCACAACCAGCGGGTCGAAATGTTTAATTATACTATGAAATATTTAAACATCGATCTGTTAACTTTCCATCCTGTGCCATCATCAGGTCAAAATTTCAATTTGTTCAATACAGTGGTTAATAAACAAGACTAAAGGCATTGCCTTAGACTTAGCTGCACTTTGTATTTAGTGCTTAGCAAAAGTATCAGTGTGTATTTGTGACACCAAAAACACAGCATTCTGTCTATCAAACTTGAAAGTAAGATCAGTTGCTTTCCAACATTAAAACTTTGCACTTAAACAAAAATAGTTTCTGCACATAAATAAAATAAGTTTAAGAAAAACAGATGTGCACTGTGCCTCTCTAGTCTCTGCAGGTTTTGTGACAGGAACACGAGCCTGTCAGCAGCGTCTGGTTTCAGGGATGCCCTGTGGCGTGTCGCAGTCTTACCACTGGTGCTAAACACCCTCTCAGAAGGGAACTCACGGCTGGGACAGATGTCGTTTTTGCCAAATGGCTGAGCTTTGGGAACATTGAGTTATGAGAGGAAGGCCTGAGCATAGCGACATGCACCGACAAGGCAGCCGTTGCAACAGTGGCTGTGTGTGCACCAATTAGC
This sequence comes from Seriola lalandi dorsalis, assembly GCF_002814215.2. Classification (NCBI taxonomy): domain Eukaryota; kingdom Metazoa; phylum Chordata; class Actinopteri; order Carangiformes; family Carangidae; genus Seriola; species Seriola lalandi. Next base: position 93,510 of record NW_019524871.1, read on the forward strand.
AAGGGAGAAAGCACTGCACAGCTTTCCTGTTCAAATGTGGTCAGTTAAGACGGTAACCTGCCAATATTACGCATATTCAATACAAAGAATATAGTCGCTTCTTATGTCTTCTATAAAATACTATTAAATATATAAATATCTTCAATATTCTGCCCACGCTGCTACAGTATAGTAGGATTTGTACAAATTACAGTGTGAGGAGGAAAGACAAATACAGAAAAGAATGAATGTAAATCAATAAATCACTGACTCCCACACAGTTGCGTTATCCTGCTGGTTTCCTGCAGGCCAGTGTCCAGCAGCTGCTGCATTTAGCATTTATGGTTTTAATATGTTCTAAACTGCTGTATTATAATCATCAGACCACTTTACCTCTTAACATGTTCTTTGTTAGCTTGCAGTGTTAAAACATGGATGTGATGGGAATGTACGCCAAAGAGACAGAAACAAGTTAATATATTTTTCAGGCGAGATGAAAAACGAAGCCCCAAAGCTCTTATGAAAACAACTTCAAACCAAACAAAAGACAGAAGCAAATGAGTAAACAATGAAAAGAGTCAAAATGACAAGTGAAGCCTCTGCTGACTTAGATAACTGAATCTAAGTGACAACAGGAACGTAAATGCCAACATCTGAGCTCAAGTCTGTATTTCAACCTTTTTTCTTTATGCTCCTGAATATCGCTGCCAAACTCAATTCATCTGCTCTTCCCTGCTTGTTTATACATGCAGCTCTATGCGATGTGGGAGTTATAAACACGCGTGCGAGGAGGCTGGGGCTCTTTTCAGCCATGGCAGAGGCACAGCTCAGTGGGCAGGGGGCCAATATGTCTTTTAACCTGTTTACATGAGGACCTCATGCCAGTATTAATGGCCCACAAGCAGCTTGAAAAAGGTTTAATCGAACAATGAATGCTAAATTTGTCAGATAAAAGGGTAATGAGAGGAAGTGTTGCGCCAGACTGTTTTTATTTCATCAAACATTCATTTCCAAGTGTTGGGTGTCCCATGGTAGCTGTGACCTAAAAATAAAAATCCTACTAGAGCAGTTGGCTGATAGGGCAGAGTTTTAGTTTGACTTTAATTTACTCTGCATTATTTGATAAGATGAGCTGATACATTTAGCATGAAGGGAAAGAGGACGGGCAAAATATTTCATCACCTTTAGCTACCACTTTGTGTGAGAGAGCGAAAGTGTGTACACGGCTTAAAAAAGCGTGTCCATGAGTGTGATTCCATCCAGATTTACACAACAGATTGTGTTAAATGTTAAATTTAACAGCAGAGGAAATTGGGCTGTTTCCTCAGAGGACCAATAAGAGGCTGAGCAGAGCTTGACTGAGCCAGTTTCACTTAAAATAAGGTCCCATTCATTTAAGGAACAAATCAAAGAAAACATGCTGAAGAGGGTATTTCATTATAGTGCCTGTACCTACTTTCATGCCAAGTCAAATTCACTGTTCTCCAGGGCTCAGTTTCACGTTTCCATTCGATTTTCTGTTTCAACTCGTTTTCCGAAATGAAAAAAAAAAGGAAAAAGCACAGAAAAAGGAAAGAAAAAGGAAAAGCACAAAGTAGGGCGTGACAGGGGGGCTGGGAGATTACAAGAAGTTTGCAACTTGAAATGCCACAATAACAAGCAGAGAAAGAAAAAAGGGGATTCCCCAGTTTCACTTTCCCTTTTTCCCAGGGGGGGGCGGGGCTGAGGAGTGAGTTAATGGTTCTCCTGCTCGCACACAAACTGGCTGTCAGGATGCATGGTAGAGCCCGCCCATCACATGAGAGCACTGGTGAGTGAGTGTACCAGGAAAGGCACTTTAACAGCCTCAGGTGGCTCACAAGGTCTAACCCACCCCCCTCCCCACTGTCCTTTACACATCTGCAAACCTTCTTCACACTCGTTCTATTCTTAGACTGGGAGCTTTTCCTTCTGTCCTTGCCGTCGTCTGAGGGGTTTCACCCTCTCTAAGGATGGCCTGAGGTCTCTCTCTGGCACCATCACATTTTCCTGGTCACATTAGCTTACTGTTCACAGAATGACTCATAATGCAAAGTCAATATTATGATGACATAATTAATAAAAAAATAGCTGTTTAATTTTAAAATAAAATCCTCACAGTTTCAAAAACCACACAGCCTTTATACAATGGCTTTAGGCTTAATGGTAAAATTGATTAAGGTTGCTGTCTCACTTAAAGCTGCATTAATTAGCTTTTTGGACACTTGGGGGAAGGACTCTACAAACATACATTGGACATACTAAGGCGTTATAAAGTTGATAAGGATAACATGTTAGCAAACACTCGGCTGTTTAAACATCCAGCCCTCACAAAGCAGACTTATCATGAGCTAAAAGACTATAAAACAGAAAAGTTTGGAGGTAAATTAGATAGGCCCAGTCAAGCTACAGCCCAACTGACAAGCTATTACCTATGAGGGAGTTGAGTGAAGAATACGAGGAGACCCGTCGCATTTTGTCGATGGTCTCGAAGGACAGGATGTACTCATCGTTGTCGGGGCTCCCCAGGGTGCTGCTGGCGCTGCTGCTGGTGCTCAGGTTACCAGGAGAGAAGGCCGCCGGTCCACCTGAATGAAGGCAAACACACGTACACACGAAAGCATTAGATCCAATCGGCGAAAAAATGAGCATTATAAATGCAATATCGGCTGAAGCAGAAGAACAAGTGGCTCTTATTTTGTTTAGAAAGCACTTTAGCTGCTGTAAAAAGTGCTATATAAAACATCTTTATTACAGTTATTATTGTTGTAAAAAGACAAAAACAAGGCCAACAGCCCAATCAAAAACAAATAAAGTGTGAGATGTGTAAGCAGTCCTTACACTGGAAGGCAACAATCCAACACGAGAACTTGCTCATAACTTTATTTCAGCTGTCAGGCTCAGTCATCTCCTGCTGTAGCTCTGCTTATCACCAAACATTACTCTGACTTATACAAACCCAAACGCCATGCATTCTCCACGCTGACTGCGGGCTGAAATGTGGAAATGGAGATTGGTAGAGAATGGAAATACGCTCTGCTCTTATTGATGATAAACACCACTGCATATTGGAATAAGCAGTGAGAGTGTGAATCAGATATAGTGTCAGCAGTAGGTTATGCACTCCACCAAGTGCCAGTGATTTAGTGCCACTCAGGGCTTATGCATTACTCAGGCTGGCAGTGGTAGACAGAGGGCGGGCCGTTAGCTTTGGCTGTCTGAATCACTGAGAAGTGACAACCAGGAGTGAAGAGCTTAGTTTGGGTAGCAGGTCATGTCATTATAGCCTCAATAATAAACAAAATTATTTAGCTAAATATTAAGCTTGTGATTATTATTATGATTCTGTTTAGGAACAAAATTGTTTTATTTCAGTTGAACATTATGAGTTGGTTGTTAAACTTCTCTCTTTTACATTTTACTACATAAACTGAGAACTGGAACTGGAAGAAAACCCTCTAAGAGTGAGTCAATACATCTTTTAACATTTTATTTCATTTTATTTTTTAATTTAGTTTAAATCACAGATTAGTGAAGTAAAAAATAAAGTATAAATATCACTTTTTCATTGAAGTTTTTCCTTTGTTTCGTTATCTTTCAGTGTTTGCATTTGTAGCAACTAGTCATTGTTTTAAGAGATGTTATAGATCTATAGGAAAACAACATAATATACTACAACAGCTCAGTTAGCTGGGCATCTATGAGAGTAGTGAGTGTGTCCCAGTCTAAACCCTCCCTGTTACAACTTTTTGAGCTCATTCTCAACAGGCCTGTAGTTCAGCACCATGGACAGCTCCCACAGGCAGACAGTGAGACCTGAAGTTCTTAAGCACTGATATGGGCTGAGCTGAGACAAAGGAGCGCAGCAGCATGTGTGTTGTCCTTGTTTCCACTCCCCTTGTTCGTGGTAAATTATTAAACAAATATTAAGTAAAATCCAAGACCCACTCGTTCCTGAGTCTGTATCACGTTGGTGCTGAAAGCTGGGGTGGAACTATGAGGTAACGATTTTGTAAGCCCAAGTATGGGAAATATACAGTATATAAACACGCAAAACAAAATAAGCCTCCAGTTTACTTTGATGCAGTTGGTGAGTTTTGTTTCTGACAGGGGTCTGCGCACATTCTCGCGGACATGGGCAGATTAAGAAAATTCACGTCACATGCATCCACACAGAGCTGGAACCACGAACTGTCCTTTAGACTGTGACGCAGAGGAACCATGGCCAAGATTAGAAGTGTAGTTTGTGCAGCAGCTACAAAACCTGTGGCCAATATCTTTAACTCCACAAAGCAGAACCCAACATTAAGTTATTAGAATAATAACGGTCAAAGTTTATTCAAAAAGAAATTACTTTCATGTACTATGATAGATAGCTTGGATTCAGCAGTGCTAAAACTAAAAGCAGGATAATTTGAACCCTGCGATGAAAACACGAAAATAAGTAACTGAAAATAGACATGAGCCACACATGGAGTCTGAGGCGACAATAGACCTTAATTTAAGTAAAGTTTAACCCACTATACCCAGAGTACTACTGCTTCACCCCCTGATGCTGTGAGTGTCACTTTATATGGAGTCATATCACATAGTGAAGTAATGGTGGATTGGTTTGGTAAGGAGCCAAAGTCCTGGAGCATAATTTTGGAAGCCGAAAACTATATAAAGCTTGTTATACAACTAACCTGTGCAGTTGTAGTAAATGGTCTGTGTGTGTTCTGGCATCTATCCACAACACTCACAGATGTAAGTGGAGCATCATGACAAGGATGATGACAATTTTCTGTTTACTTGTGCATGTGAGAGCTGGGTTGGGATGAATATCAACACTGCACAAACTGAACTATTATCTCTGTTTGGCAAACTGCTCACAACCTCTCTGCTGCTTGTGAAGCCTCTCATTAATGCTTACTGAGCTGCACTCAGGAATAGCAATGATAGAATGAGGAAGTTAGCCTGAGGTCAGTTGCATCCACAGTCCACAGCTGATGCAGTGGAAGAAAACCTGATAAAAATCTTCCACTGGTCTCTCCTTGGATTCATAGCTTCCACCCAGCTCACTTCTTTGTCTTAATTCGTTCCCTCGTCAGTGCACTGTCTCCTACCCTCTTCATTGAGATTGAGGTTCTGCAGGCTCTTGTTCAGATTGCGGGCAGTAGTAGCAGCTCGGATGTTGGTGTAGGAGTTGACCGATCGCAGGCGTGGGATGGCCGGGCTGTCCCTCACTGGAGTCAGGTTACCAGGCTCTGGACAGAAAAACAGTATACGCATCAGCTGGTACAATGAAAAACACTTCCTGATCAGATTGGATTCATTCAAGGGAGGTACTCCTCTCTCAGTACTCAAAACTTTTTAATACTTTTCAAACCGACCTTCAAAACGATTGAAAACTATTGAGAATTTTAATATAAGGCCCCAATTACTTCTATGGACACTTTATTATCATTAAATACAATAACTAAGGGTTTAACTGCCAGATTAATTCGTTTGTCTATTGATATATCAAAAGCACAATGGGAACAAGACCTGACATTTTTGAACAAGACGTCCTTGAAATCCTTGAACAAGAGCATGACTCCGCTCCCTGGTCTACAAATACTTTCTTTAACTGAATTTCACTGAAAAACTCAAACCCCCTTCTCCTGCCAAGTGGTTGAGTAGTATCAACATCTTTAATTCTCTCTTTATGAATATAGTTCCTGTGGCTTATTATGTTACATTTTAAATATAATATTGTAGCCTGTTTGAGATGGAGGGATTGGGTTCAGAGGGCAGATTTGGTGTGTGTAGTAAATTTAGGCTTTCTTTCTTCTTTCTGTGTGTTTATGTGTGTGTGTGTGTGTGTGTGTGTGTGTGTGTGTGTGTGTGTGTGTGTGTGTGTGTGTGCCTGAATAATATTTTGTATATAACTTGGAAAATTAAAAGCAAAAAAAGCAACACTAATTAAAACCAAACAACAACTTCCAGTTAGTTTTCTGCTGGGTCTCTCCTACACTTATCTACACTGTAAAGACATGTCCAAGATTTACACGGTCACTACTAACGGGTGATGTAGTGATTTAATCTTAATCTACTTCCACAGCCTACTTCAGTTTCTGTCAGCTTGTTCTAAAGTCCAGTCAGTTTGCAGATTCAAAGTGTGTGTGTCTGTCTACAGTACCTGCTGTGTTGGCTGGTGACGGCACTGTGTAGTTCTTCTCTTCCTCTATAAACTGGAGGGCAACTGTACAGAAGTTGCTTTCGTACTGGACCACCAGGTGACTCAGTGCTACGACCAGCTCCTGTCAAATACACGCAGACACATTTAAAACAGTGATCACTCAGTTCCTGTGGTTTTTTTCAAACTTTTTTCCAAGCCAACTGGGATTTTTCCAGGTATAAAGTGACAACGGATCCATAATCCATACACTGTTTATCTCTCCTTGGTGATCTTGCTCTTACCGGTATGATGAAATTAAAGTACAGACCCAGACAAGACAATATGTAAATGAATAACATTTTAACCACATTGCCTCCAGCTTTGTTTTGTACCCAGAGAAGTTGAGTTAGTTAAGAAGGCTGATAACACTCATGTCTGTACATTGAGTACAGAGCTGTAGACAGGAGGTGACATAAGCAGCACCTCTAAAACTCACTTAGTTGTATCTTGTTTGGTTAATTCACACACAAATGTAAAAATGACAAGTTGTGGTTTTACAGGGAGTCACAAACAACAGCTCTGTCCTTCCTGCCAGTCTTTATGCCAAACTAAGATAATCACTTCCTGGTTGCAGCTCTGCACTTGACACATAGACATGAGCTTTATCAGTGTTCTCATCCAACTCTCAGAAAGAAATAAATAAAATGGACTTATTTCCCAAAACTACACCTTCAAACTATGTTCTAAGAACTCCAGTACATCTCTGCTAGTGAATCGAATTGAATTAATTAATACCAAGTCTTTCTGCTGCATTTGATTATCTGGATCACACCAGCATATTACTGGTTTTTGCTGGTCTGCAGTGGTGCAGTCCTCAATTCACAGCAAGGAAAGCGCATTCCTTACCACTGTGTTCAGTAGTAATACTTTCTAGTTGCATATAATAACACCAGAAGCTGTAAGTGTTTTGTGAGTGGGTGTTGCAGTGACCTTGCGGACCACAGGGCTGCCATCATTGATGAGCTGGGCCAGCATCATGGCCACATTATGGTCAATGGTGGTTGAGTGGTCCGTCCTCTCAGCAGAATTTCCCACAAAAGTCCCCAGAGCGAAGACAGCTGCACACCTCACCTGCAGCGACACAGACAGTAACGCTTTCATCTTACACTCCTCTTACTTCAATACAGCTGTTAAACACAAAACATGAGGTTAAAACTTCCTGAGACGGCGGGATATCTTTTTCACTCCAATCTCCCTTCATCTCCCTTCAGCACAATCTTTTTCAATTGTCAGAAATCAGTTTGTAGCCATCTAGCATGAAAGCCTAATATTTGCTTGCCAGACTGATTCAGTGGATGACAATTTTAGAGATAATTATGGTTCAATTTTCTCTCAGAGTATCAGTATGAAATGCAGGGGGAGATTATCGGTGCTATGTGTCCTGGTGAGCTGCTTTTTGTCTTCATTGGATGTTTAATCCATATTTGCCATCGCACAGACGAAGTTTTCCATGAGGCATTGGATTCACAAAAGGAACCAAATTACAGCACGAGAATGAATATTTAGTTGTGTTGTTTGTTGTGGCGACAGAAAAACATTTTGTAGACATCAGGATGCATCATCACAACCACCTTTTAATCTTGTGATGCAGCTTTAGTGCAGCAGAGAGCTGCTTTGATATAGTTTGCTCTGCTCTAATTAAAATGATCAGCTGAAACATTTCAGATGAACATGTTGTAATTTTCTCCCTAAAACCTGGAATAAAAGAAAGTTATAAAAGTACTGTGACTTGAGAGCTAATTAGAAAACAAGAATGCAACACTGGAGAGCATCCTAATCTGCCATCACTCAGACACTTTACACTGTATATGCACTGGAATATAACACAGTGAGAATACCATGAGCACCTGTTCTAATACAGTTCAATACAGCAGCCCTTCATGTACACTCAGCCCTGCACGCAACAGACTTTGTCTAAAGTAGAAGTTTTTCTTCTACTCTTCTAGAACTTTTTTTGTGCAAAATTTCACCTTTGTAATTTTTGTCTTTCCACATATGCAAACTGAAACAATTGAACATTAGGACTTAACAAGCTATTTGTAGTTTCGCTATTGCCACATAGCTAAAGTTAGCACTACCAGTCTTGCCAAGAGCTGCAGCCATCATTGCATTTACAAGACAAGACGTTATAATACTTCCTCTGAGTCGCGCTTCTTCCTCATGGCAGACTGGACAGTGACTCTGTATCGGAAAGTGACGAGACAGTCCGACCAGGCAGAGCTAGCTGTTTAGCATGCTAACTTCGGAGTGATAAAGAAAGAAATGATAGAAACACAAGCAAAACAGGAGGGTTGCTTTCTTTCCACCGCTGGAGACAGCTCTTGGTGAGTAAAGGAAGTTTGATGTTGAACATTTCTTCTAGACTGATAAGTGAACAGCTGTTAATGCTAACAACGGCTATGTGGCCATAGCAAGACTAACAAATAGATCTTTAAGTATACATAAGTATAGTTTTTGTTAGGGCAACACAGCATAAAACAGAATTACAACAATGAATACATTACACTAAACATACACTAGAAAAGAAAAAAAGAAAACTAACTGCACCAAAGAGCATTAACAATATCCAATTAAGAGGTACATTCAGGTTTTTGAGTCTTCAAAAACATAACTATCAACAAAAATATTGTGTGTGTGTTAGTGAGCTGTCCCCTCAGACTTAATTAAACTCTGTGCTTAGTCGCTGATCTCTGCTCCTCTTTCACATTCTGTCCCCTCAACTACTCATCACTTACTTCAATCTTCTCCATGTGGCTCTGGGAGCGCACGCACGCACGCACGCACGCACGCACGCACGCACGCACGCACGCACGCACGCACGCACACACACACACACACACACACACACACACACACATACACACAGGTACTACAGCATCTGAGCTGTCTCAATCTAGCACCGGAGGAGAACTTTAACATGTAGTCATTTAACTGTAAATGTGCTGTTTCTATTGCACCGTTTGAAGCAGTCAATTATGATCAGCCTGTCAGAGTCTCCTGTGACCTTGAATAACACTGAAAATTCTGAATGCAAAGGTATTGAACAACCTGGAAAAACAGCTGAAAAAAAAACACAAACGTGTGTTTGTTTGTGCGGGCGCAGACAGATGTGTCTGCAGACCTCAGTTTCAACTCTATGGTCAAAGCAGCTGTCTGTCCAAGGGAAGGAGGAAGTTACTGGTACAAACAGATGTTCCTTGTGTGTGCATGTGTATATTACTGAATGCAAATTTGTGGTGTGTGTGAGTGGGGGCACCAAGTGTCTGGGTGAACTTCAGGGCAAACTCTGCCTCGCTGTCCCTCTGGTCGGCACACGGCCCAGTCAGATGCTGCTGGCTCTTGTTAGTTGGAGTAGTGCCACAGGATATCAGTACACCAGAGGAGTACTACAAAATGTTCCGTTGTTTTCAGTGTATTTTTGCTCTGGTTTGCATTACCACATTTTGCTCTGTATTCAGTAAGGTGTGTGTTCTAGTGGTACTGGTTAAGACCCACAGCTGTCGAAAAAGACTTATAACTCTATTACTTGCAACTGTTTATGATAAATATAAAAACTGCAGCTTTATAAAATATGCATGTTGACGGAACAGAAATCTAAGGTCAACATTTTAAGATCTGGTGATGCCAGTTAACATTGAATACTACAAAATACTAAAACATAAAAGTGACTGTAATCTAGTAGAAAAATACTTACTTACATATGCCCCAAAAATTCATAAATTCTGGATTAAGATTCACTGTTATGTTATGTAATGTTATGTTATGTTATCAACATGCAGTTGAACTTGACTGTAAGATGTTTTCTGCCATCAATGTAGGACTGAACCCAGACACCAACAACAACTGGACAACACCTGCAGGGCTTCCTCCTCAGCACTGGGTGACAGAGTTAGTTAGTTGCATTGGGATATAGGATGTATAACAGAAATATTTCCTTGAGTGGAGTATGTATATTTCTTTTAAAGAAATCTGCTTCTTTTTGAAGCGAAGGCTAATCCTTGAACCAACTAAAGAAAATGAAAATAAAACATAAAGATATTTTTTATTACCTGCGACAGCCATGCAATCTACTTTTCTCTCGTCAGCTCTAGCTGCAAAAAGGACTGAACATCTCCACAAAAGGATATATATAAGTTACCTTGAAACAAACAGCAAAATCTAATGCAAATGATGCCTGACAAGCTTACTTATTACAAATAATCTAAATGTGATTTAAGCACTTGTAAAGATATCATGGCTTCTTAATTTGCCCCTGCTGTAAGGGTCAAACATCCCTGCTGACTTTTTAAATGTATCAGGACTCTGGTATTAACCTCTCACCTCAGGGATGGGGTCCGACAACAGGGTGTACAGCTTCTCGTGGGCGCTGTCTCGGACTCCACACCAGCGAGCTGGGTCGAAGTTCTGCCAGATCCGGCCCAGGCAAATGGCCACCCATTGGCGGAGCAAGGGATGAGGGTCTGACAGCTGCTCTAGGCAGTTGGCTATTAGGTTGCCCTGGAGACAGGCCTCCTGGTTGGAGGAGAGGAGGGTGAGGGAAGGAGAATTGAGTGCTGCAGAATAACGAGTGTGAGAGATGTTACGTTATTCAAATGTGTCCATAGTGTTATTGGTTTTAAAAAGGGGGGAATACCTGTGGAGAACATTCAGGAAATATAAGAAGATTTTAAGGACTGTAAGTTATGAAGTAATAACAATGAAAAGGCCGTTTGTCTTAGACATAATTTCCCTTGAGTCACTAACTTTTACAAACGCTCACAGACTCTGCTCTGTTGTCCTTGTAGAGCAGTCCTGGACAAATTGTGCTAGCCAACAATGACTTAGCAGTTTTTAATATTTCATAAAAGGACGATATCAGCATCATATATCAGTCCAACCCTCCTGAGCAGCATCAAGGCATCAGGCTGGGAGCAGACTTGTAACTCATTACCCAGCTAATCACCACTAACCTGTAACCTCACTCTGTGTGATGTACAGAAAGATTATGAGGCTCTGCAGCAGTACAACTTATTCCCTTGAACCTCTTCAGTCTTCCTAAAATCTTTTTTGTGAACAAAAGGTAACTGGTCCATCAAGGTTTGCGTCAGTGCGAAGGAAAAGCTGGAATGCTTTATTCAAAATCCTTTTAAACTTTCTTTTTGATTTTTTTTTTATTTGTGCAGTGCATTAACAACTTCTCTCCTCTCTTGTTCCCAGATGCCTTTGTCTTTCTTCTTTTCATGAAGTGACACAAGTTCACTCTTTACTTGACTGTAACGGATGTTAAACTTTGGGAAAAGTAAGAAAACGGGCCTGTCCAACATTATGACATCAAGTACAGTCACTAATAAAGGCCTTGTTTGAAATTATCTTTACTACAAAGGCTCACATGGTAGAGTCAACATAATGTACATTCCTGGCCCCAAATCTCATGCGATCCAGTGCAACTGCTCTGTCACATATTTTACCTTTACCAAACCTTTAACGGTCAGTTTTTGTTAAAACTTACCTCAAATACAACTAAATGTTTATTACCAAGGTCGCAGTTAGTGATGGAGTTGAACTGTACAGCATTATAAGTAAATGTGCTTCGAATATTCTCCCTTCATGTTTGTAAATGGGGCAAAAAGAAATAGTAGATACAGCTCAACATAATGCAGTGCAGCAGAATGCCCCCACAGCGTAACACAGCCACCGGATCCCCTCACTGCAGGGGTCAAGCATTCAGGCCTGTGCCGTTCTCTTAGCGTACACCACACATGCACTCGGCCACTTATTGAGAACATGGTAAAGGATGACTCATCTGATCATATCACTTTTTCCACACCTCTGTAGACCAGTGTGGACAGTGTTCACACCACTGAACTCTCACATATGCATTCATCTTTGTAAAGAGGGGTTTATTCACTGAAACCTACTATAATAGGAGACACAGTCTGATTATGTCCTGCATTGACATTCTCAGTCACCCGAGGAAGAGCTTCTGTTTCTCCTTACGTATCGCGCTAATGCCCAAACATCACACTCATCAAATGTGTGCTGTCGACCACAATCTTTGTTACTGAAGCTCCTGCCATCCTTGCCCCAGCAATGAACCCTCTTTCAAAGTCACTTAGATCTTTTACTCTTGCCATCTTGATACATAATCATATTTAACTGGGCATGTTCTGCATTTTTATTCCTGCCACAGAGCATGACAGGATGTTAACTGCTTAATTGTACCATGCAGTGCACCTGTGTGGAAGCATCTGCATTTGTTGTGTTTCTCGCTCATTGAAAATGTTTCCTTCCTCACCGTCTGTACAACCTCAATAATAAGCATAGAGTTAAATTAAAACCTGTCATTCATACACTGGACTTTATTATCTTTGTAAAGGTGGAATTTATGGCTGAGTTGTATGGGCTTCAACTAGGGTCAAAAAGATTTTCAGCATGTAAAGTGATGTTCACAGATAATTCTAGAGTTTGTAGTTGAAAATGAACCTTTGTAAACCTGTAAAATAAATCGCAGCCCAGGTGGGTTAAACTAGGCCCATATCTAAAATATTGATAAAGATTTAATGTGCTGTGTATGTATTGTATCTGCTTTGTGATTGGATTGTCCAATCAGATTCAGGTGTGAAAACAGGGTCAAAATCAGTTGTAACTGGAGCATCATAAAAAGTGTGACTGTGTTTTACACACAGTTTTTTTTTGCTTTGTATCTGTAAACATATATTCACAGAAGCACTTCTTCTATTACAGTGTCTATGTATAACCTCACCACCAACATCAGATGTTCACAGTTTTCATTCACAGTGCCTCTTTTTTTCTTTTTCCATTCCAAATCTTTTCTGCACGTGCACAAACTGAATATCTCATGAAGATTTATTACACAGGTTTACAAACACTGATTTACTTTGGTAAGTATTGGTGATCAGTTTAGCACGAAATCTTGTTGACCCTAATTTAAGTTTTTGTATCGGATTGTATTATATTTTACAAGTAAATAAAGTGGCCAATGAATGTATATTTCAACAGCATGAATTCCGTCAGTACAACAGTAGCCATGTCATTCTCACCGCTCTGAGCTTCTCTTTTTAACAGATATAATATTAAATCACTTCTACTTTCCCAGTTTTTCGGTTATTGAAAATTATAAAGTCACTTCTGTGTGACAACAACACGATGGTCACGCGCTGAGGGGTATCGACAACAATCAGCAGTGACACGTGGCCCCGTCTCTTCAGCCCCCTATACGTTTCTCTACGCGCCTCAGATCGCTCTTGCATTGTTCACTTGGCTCTGATCGCTGCTCCCGGCTGAACCCTGAGAACTGGAATATTAAGACGCCAGTGTTCGGTGACGTGTTTGTAACAGCGATACAGCAGTAATGAGCACTGTTGTTGAAAGTAAGAGGGATAAATAATGGAGATGTGGAGCAGGCAGAGTCTCTCTCTGTAATGTTGGGTATCATCTATTATTTACAGGCCTGTGAGAGAGGCAGACGCATTAAGTACACAGTGGTATAGAAGAAGAATGGGTGTTTCTGAGCTTGGGAGCACATATAGCTTTTCTGATTTGTTAAATTTATACAATGTCAAGAGAGAGAAGTACTGTAAGCTGGTGAAGAAAGAAATGAATGAGTCAAATAACATTCCCAACTAGATTGAAAAATAACTGCAGAAAGCAGGATTGTGGAAGCGAAAAGGAGTGATGGTGGAATATTTCTTTGTGGAATAGTGTGTCAAGAAGTGTGTGTGAGTGTGTGTGCACTCCATGAAATGACAAGCTACATCATCCCAACATCACACCCTTGGACATTTGATCAGCGTCAGACACAAAAGGCTTCTGGGATTGAACACCGGAGGCCAGGAGCAGACCGAAGTGACACTTGTGGTGATAAAGTGTCACCAAGGAGGTGGCTGGGACGGAGACGGAGATTATAGAGGGGACTGTTAGTGACAAAAATGTCACATAACCAATATCTCCCGGAAATACACAATGGACGATAGAGTCATCTCTCAAAGTGACACCTGGCCCTGAAAGAACCCGCCTTGGTTCTGGTGAGGGAAGTAAATGAATAATTTGGTACATTCTCCCTTTGGGCTTCTAGCAAGCATACAGACAGCAGTGTGAAAACACACACATATACAAATATGCTCATACACACACTCTCGTACCTGTCCTGTGTTGTAGCTGTTGACTATAACCGCCAATATGAAGACAGCCATTGTTCGATGCTCAGCCTGAAACAGAGAAAGGTGAGGTTGAGACAGAGATGCACTTCCTCCTACAATGTAAAGCATTCACTGAAATAAGGAACGTTTACTTTAACCACTTTAGTTCTGTAATCCAAACTTCAATTAACTAAATGATGTTTCAAAATTAAAATACTCCTAGGAGAAGAGGACAGGGAAGATTTTGCTGCCCAATATACTATATATATATATATATATATATATATATATATATATATATTTATTCAATCCCACCAACACGTATTCCATAAAGGAAACAGAGCCAAGAGACCTGGGGATGGATGATCTAATCTCTGGGGCAGAAGTCGCCGACGTAGTGAAACAACTGCGCGGTGGCAGAGCCCCGGGGGTTGATGAGATCCGCCCTGGGTATCTCAAGGCTCTGGATGTTGTAGGGCTGTCTTGGTTGACACGCCTCTGCAACATTGCGTGGACATCGGGGGCAGTGCCTTTGGAGTGGCAAACCGGGGTGGTGGTCCCCATCTTTAAGAAGGGGGACCAGGGGGTGTTCCAACTACCGTGGAATCACACTCCTCAGCCTCCCTGGTAAGGTCTATGCCAGGGTACTGGAAAAGAGGGTCCGATCGATAGTTGAACCTCAGATCGAGGAGGAGCAATGTGGTTTTCGTCCTGGGCGTGGAACTGTGGACCAGCTCTTTACCCTCGCTAGGGTGCTGGAGGGAGCATGGGAGTTT
>NW_019524871.1:108978-109366 GCF_002814215.2 Seriola lalandi dorsalis
TTTCGGTGGCGGGAGGATCTCGTCTCTGCTTTTTGCGGATGATGTGGTCCTCCTAGCTTCATCGAGCGCCGACATTCAGCTCTCGCTTGGGCGGTTCGCGGCCGAGTGTGAAACGGCTGGGATGAAAATCAGCACCTCCAAGTCTGAGGCCATGGTTCTCAGCTGGAAATGGGTGGATTGCCCGCTTCAGGTCGGGGGGGAGGCTTTGCCTCAGGTGGAGGAGTTTAAGTATCTCGGGATCTTGTTCACGAGTGAGGGTAGGATGGAGCGGGAGATCGACAGGCGGATTGGGGCGGCGTCAGCAGTGATGCGGATGCTGAATCGGTCCGTTGTGGGGAAGAGGGAGCTAAGCCGGAAGGCGAAGCTCTCAATTTTCCGGTCGATCTAC
>NW_019524871.1:109558-119646 GCF_002814215.2 Seriola lalandi dorsalis
GGAGGGATTATATCTCTCGGCTGGCCTTGGAACGCCTCGGGATTCTCCCGGAGGAACTGGTGGAAGTGGCTGGGGAGAGGGCCGTCTGGACCTCTCTGTTGAGGCTGCTGCCCCCGCGACCCGGATCCGGATAAGCGGGAGACGACGAGACGAGACGAGATATTTATATACTGTATATATATCAACAGGCCACAACCTGACACCTAAACACACACACGCATTCACGCACTCACACACATGCACACACATGCACAGTTCTTCAAACTGTCATGCCAATAAAGCACCTTTGAATTTGAAAGGAACTTTGAGATCTCATTTGATGTAACACTTCTTTCTGAAATGTTTCTGTTGAACTCTTCAACTCATGTCAGTAAAGTGACAAGTTAAAGATCAAAATCAAAGAGAAAGACAGTGATATGTACCATTATATTCTGTTCAAGAAAAAGTCATTTTCTTCACAAATGTGTTGACATGATTGGTCAATACTCACTGGCATGTAATTGTCGGCCAAAACTGACAGGAAGTACTTGTGTCCGTTGTCTTTTACCAGGTCAGCTTGACATGACTGCAGAGACAGAGGGAGAGGGGGAGAGAGAGAGAGAGAGGAAGAGAAGTGTGCACTTTACTGCAGATGTTGCTTAAGTTTACTTTCCACTCATACAGCAGTTCTGTCATAGAGAGTAGTTGGACATTTCACCCTTGGTAGCTCCTACATACTGTTGATTGTTTGTATTGAAAAATTTCTATGTAGGTGTAATTTTCAACAATTTCGTTATTGTAAAAAATACCATGACTTTATACTTTACGTGACTCACAAAGCAGATTACTTTGAGGCACTTACTGCATTAGGCTTTGGTGTTTATTCATATTTTTAGTCAAGCTGACAGTTAAGCTAACTGCTCTAGATCAAAGTCACTGTGTGATTGAAACATTTACAAAAAGTGTGTGGGAGTGTGCAGTTTTCTTTTATGAAAAATAAAATCAAGGCAAAAGGAGTCATTTGAAATGTATGACTGGCAGTCTTTCTCAATAATGAACAAATATTTCATCATAGCAAACTAAAAACAACTAAAGCAGCTTTATCAATTTCAGATTTGATTTACATTTACTGAAAGCATCCAAACACAAAAATATACCATATTGTATGCTTGAACAGAGCTGCTTTTTCTCATTGTAAAATCATTGGTACAAAAAATTAGGCCCCTGACATAACTGTGCAGACATTCATTAACAGTCTTTCTTTAATCTTTCTTAATTTCAACCCCCTAAAGCAGACATGTCCTTTATTCATCCCTTGTGTAAGTCATTACAAAGCAGACAGAATTCATATAATGAGATTAAAGGACCAGTGTGTGGCATTTAGGGGGATCTACTGGCAGAAATGGATGGATGAATGCATAATTATGTTTTTATTAGTGTATAAACACCTGAAAATAAGATGCATTGTGTTATCTTAGAATGAGCTCTTTATATCTAAATAGGGAGTGGGTCCTCTTCCATGAAACCCACCATGTTGCACCGCCATGTTTCTACAGTAGCCCACAATGGACAAACCAAACATTGGCTCTAGTGAGGCCTTTCATGTTTTAACATTACCTATAGGCTACCGTAAGGGTCTCCTTTCGGGTGGGGGGAGGGGTATTCAGTTGATAACAATCTGCAGCCTCACTGCTAGATGCCACTAAATCTTACATACGGCACCTTTAAACCTCTGATGTAAAAACACTGATAAAATTTCAAGACAGCGAGGGTTTAGAAGGGATGAGACAGAAAGACTTTAATGTGTATGAGTGTTTTACGTGACTTACACTGTCCACAGCCAGGATCTTAGCCCAGATGAAAACCAGCAGCGGCCGCAGCTCTCTGGCTGAGCTCTGAAGCAGCTTTAACACGTAGGGGAAGATCCCTACAGACAGGGCCTGGAAACACAAGCAAAAACGCACAAACACACACAACAATGGTGTTTAAAAAAACCCTATTGATATTGCAGTTGTGTGCCAGGCCTGCTGCTGAATGTGATTGTCCAAGTCCGACCGACCAGACACACCTGTGGCCTGAACTGTAAACATGTACACGAGAAGGAGCAGAGATAGTTAAAGACAATGGTCTGACTTCTGACTTAAGCTCAAATGTCTGTGCTCAGTTTCAGCTTTGCCAATAAGAGGAGTTTGCCCGTTGGAGCATACAGTATAGTATGCTACTAACTATGACTGTAAGCCATAGTCAAATCAAATAAACTAC
This sequence comes from Seriola lalandi dorsalis, assembly GCF_002814215.2. NCBI lineage: Eukaryota > Metazoa > Chordata > Actinopteri > Carangiformes > Carangidae > Seriola > Seriola lalandi. The sequence goes on from NW_019524871.1 coordinate 111,800, forward strand.
ACAATATATTAAGAAAAATATTACTTAATGTCTTCAAAATAATAAAAAGAAATAGCTTAATTAGTTAGCTTCAACAGAGTGTTTCATGTAGATATAGCACTTCACTATCTGTTTACAAAGCAATGTATTTTGTGTTCAGCTGAGTTGGGTCCAGTAGCGGCAGCTAGCTAACTGAGAGTGACCTGTCAGTTATGGTAAACACGCTACAAAATTAACAGTGTTTTTTCTAAGCCTTAAGAAATAGTTCAATATTTTAAGGATTACTCTGTTTCAAGTTCTTTCTGAAATTTAAGTGAGATAATTGATACCACTTCAAGTCTGTCCACTAAACATGGAGCTGCATCGAGGACGTAATAAGCTTAGCTAAGCTTAGCACAAGAGGGAAACTGCTAGCCTGGCTCTCTAAAAAATGCACCTAGATTCACAGCTGAAGTTCACACTTATTAAAACACTCTTTCTTTAATCTCTACAATGTGTTCATTTTAGTTTTCAACTAACCAATGTCTCCTGGAAATACGCAAGTTACTGTTAAGCTTACTATGTCTCCAGCTTCAAACATTTCCAAACTGCCACCATAAGAAGACAGAAGAATTAGTATATTTTGAAACACCAGCTTCTTTAACAATGCACTTTGTGGCTATTTATTTTTTAAAAACAACCCATATTAAAGGGTCAGTATACCAAAATTACAAAAAGATATATTTTCTCATTTACCTGGTAGCTAGCCATGCAGACACTGTGCATTTGATGTGCCAAGATTTTGAGATAGCTGCCTTTGAAACTCCCCTATCGCAATACAGCAGATTATATCAAAATATCAGACAATAACGTTTTGTTCGTGCTCTTTAGATGTCATGCCCTGTGAGCTGTGTGTTCATTGAAAAAATACATCTGAAAAGGTCATCAGCCATGTGTCCTTCCTGTAAAAATGTCTCTGGATAATCCACACACTTGCTGACCGGTAGTTCCATTGAAAACTCTTCAGAGTGAAGTCTGTGGATCATCCAGAGTAACACAGATACTTTTTTTTTTTGTCATTTTTTCATTGGTTCAGATTCATTTCACCTTCATTGTGTTGGGGTGTGGACAGAAATCTCAGTGATAGAGATCTCAAATCCTCAGCACATAAAACTACCAATGTTTGGTTAGACACCCTTTCATACCATCTGAAGGCTTCATGCTATTCTAAGGTTTAGAATTGATCTCTTTTTAATCGAAACCCATCATCATCAGCACAGTAAATGTAGAGCTCAACGCACCAGACTGACCGCCCAGGGTCCGAGGTCCAGAAACCGTCCAAGCAGATCTAGAGCCCGAAGCCGATGCACTTGACTAAGGAGGACCTGAAAGAGAGCAGAGGTCGTAGGTCAGCTCTGCTGCGTCTGAATCAAGAGGAAGTCCGAGATTAAAGAAAGAGGAGGAAGAGGAAGGACAGCAGGAGAAACTGCAGCGAGGAGTGAGGAGGTGGAGTGAAACAGGTGGCTCTCCCACCACTACTACTGACACACTGGCATCCGGCTGAACTTGTTTACTCACACACACACAGACACACACATAAATATAGTGAGTGTGTATGTGCATGGATGTGTGGGTGATTGGGTGCGTCCTCTTGGCTGCCATTTCACTTGGCTTCTTAAGGAGATACTGTTTCAGGACAATACGTCAGTGTGTGTGTGTGTGTGTGTGTGTGTGTGTGTGTGTGTGTGTGTGTGTGTGCATCTTGGTTTTGGTTTACGTGTGTGTTCACGCAATATAACAGTGATGCTATGTGGGATCACGATGTAGCGGTTTTGGCCAAGGAGGACTATTTTAAGGATGCATATGCTATGTGCTAAAAATGTAAATGTGTGTGTGCGTGTGTGTCGTTTTAAGCAGCATTAAGCGCAGTGCAGCACAAAGCCTGTGTGAGGGCTGGACACTGCTACATCCCCATGTGACTGTCCCAGTGTGTGTGTGGGAACAAGCATATGGAGGCCCCCAGGTACACACACACACACACAGACAGGGACATTTCCTCCAACACATCATTTATAATTAGTGTCTTCCGTTACTTTAACCTGGTGAGCGTGACCACACCAACAGAAGGAGGCCGGGGAAGACCAGCCCAGGGTTACCTCCAGCTCCAAGGAAGAGCGTGTGAACATGGACCTGTGTGTGACGTAGGTGTGTGTTTGTGTGCGCGCTCTGTAGGAATAAGAAAAACCACCATGCCAGAATACGGAGGGAGCAAGAATGAGGATTTGACAAAGATGTCAGTTTCATTTACCACAGTCACACATACATAAGCTCATTTTATGCACATGATTCAAGTAACACATCAACATACATTTCATCGTAGCACGGATGAAAATAAAATCCCTGAGCAATGCTGTGATATTAAAATGCATGAGAATGTGTGTGCATATTTGTCTCTGTTTCTTATCTGTGTAACACCCTGACTCCAATCTCCTTTACTGCGATGAGTAAGCACTTCCTACGATCACGCTGTGTGCATGAGCTGTGAGACACACGTCGTCATGGTATTATATGATGCATATGCATGTCCTTAATCACTTTACTGACAAAGCCAAATGTGTGTGACTGTGAATGTGCAGCTGTTAACGTAACATCACAATTTAGGGATGTTGTAATCCCTATGCAAAATCTGTTAATCCTTTCTGGATGAAACGCCTGTTGTCAAGACAACGCCGCACTGTGTCTCTCCTTCCTGAGCTCTGTTGTCCTCCCTTTGCTCATTTCATTAAAGAGCATTATTGATGGATTACTCTCTGTTGCCCTTTTCTAGTCGCTCTTTGCGTCTTTCAAATGGAGCCAGATTATATTTTGGCATCAAATCGTAAATCCTCTAAGAACATGTTAGCCTAAGTTCAATCTTATACAACCGTGTACTTAAAAGGGTATAAAACCTGTTTATGTGTCCACATCATACATCAGAGGGCACGAATTACTTCCCATCATGGTGTAAAGCTGCATAATGTTGCTTAATCTTAAAGGCTACAGCTGCTTTACTTCTTCTCTTGCACTTCAACAGCACACACACACACACACACACACACACACACACACACAAGTGCTCCCCTAGCCGTGCGCCTTTTCCTCGGCTTTTAACGGGTCCCGACAGAACTGCTGTATGGACGGGCTGCAGCTCGCAGCGTGCTGAGTCAGCAGGAAATTACCATTCAACACGGACAGCGGCACACCACTACTCCGCTGTGGTATAAGACAACACCACAACTGTACGACCCCACGGGAGGGTGGTGGGAGGACGAGGGAAAGGGAGGGAGGGCTGTAACTCAACAGCTGACGCACACTTACAAGGTTTTGGCAAGATTTCACCCCAATTAAAGCATCCCAAACAAGTTTAACACCACTTCAGGGAACACAGTAGACACTGTTCTTGTCACAGCCTTTGTTGCAGTGTTGTAAGGAAGAAAATTGGGCCGCAAATGCTGGGCTTAATTTGCAGGAATTATTTTGCAGCGCAAATCACACGTTTCTGTTGGCAGAGCTAAAGTGGTGCCCTGAAGGAAAGAGCGTCTTGTGTAAAGGTGGAGAACGCAGATAAATAAAGGGAGAGAGAAAGAAAAAAAGAGGAGCAGTGAGAGGTAGTGGTGTTAAAAGTATTGTTGTAATAAAATTTTATGCTAATGGTGGACTCTTGGCAGGTGATGTGTGTGTTTAATAAAGACACTCGTGGACCACTGAGTTTGCTCGTGCCTAATGAGAAGTGAAGCCATTCCTGTCTTCACCTGCCTGACAAAGTAATGGCACTTTGGTATTCAAACACAGGTCACAGTTATATAATTAATAATAATTCAGATGCATGATATTTGACTCCTGGTGCACGGGTGGAAGTGCTGGTGGAAATAATATCAAGGAAGAAGAATGTTGTTAGTTCTCTCACTGCTGCACCAGTGACGGATTTTAAACTCATTTATGTGGTTTAATAAATGACCATCATGAGTTCAAGAGACTCTCACCCCCACTTCTCACTAAGTAACCCAGATCCCCTCAAACATTTTCACATCAATCCCATCATTTATTCTGCTTCCTGTTTCATGCAGATCAGACACAGTGTTAGAGCAAACATGATGTCTTTAAAGAGTTTTGTTGGATGGTCATACTGTAATAACAACAGCTGAGTAAGACTGATGATTAATGCAGTTTTATCTGGGTTATTTCTGCTCTTTTAGTATTTTTTTGTGCATTATTTTGGTAGCGCACAGTAGGTCTGCTATCAAAATAAATGAGAAGTGTGAGGGGAGGAGAGATGATTTGTAAAAAGCTTCCCTGGCTGGACAAAAGAGGTTCGCAGAGACGGGGAAAAAATGAATTAAACTCACTTTTAAAGGTTGAGATTAAGAAGAATCAGGTCAGGACTGGATGAAACTGCTTCATTCACAGTATTTTGTGGTTTGTGGTATTTTGTGGTTTGTTACATGACAAATAATTCAAGGAGAAAGTTATTATAGTGCTCTTAAACACTATAAAGCATACATGTACTGTAGCCGCCATGTTAGAAGAGTTACTGAAATGCTTTTATGGTAAATTAATTGCACTTATATAGCGCCTTTCTAGTTCCCATTCGCTCACATATTCATAAAGAAACATACAGAAACATAGTGAAACTTGAAACATACAGCTCCTCCTGTACTGTGAAATATACAGTACAGTAATAACAGTGCTCCACTTTAAATCATACAGAGAACAAAGTGAGAACATTGGTGTGCGAGTGCGAAAACTGCTGTCCAGTGCAATTTCACGATGCAAAACATGAGACACTGAGAGAAGAAAGAAAGAAACAGAAGATCTGTCTGCATCATATGTATCAGCTTATTCCACTATTCTATTTTCTTTAAAGGTTTTTATTTCTTTATTTTACAGTCTGAAACTCTCTACACATCACTGTTCCAAAAGCCATCAGCACTGACTACCACTAAAAATGTTTTCACAGCTCATAATGAGTTATAATTATAATACTGAATAAGCTCAGCAAGACAGAGAAAGAGAGAGAAACATTTCGGAAAAAATATTTTTCAAACTTTAGGAGCCTGTCTGATTTTGAAAAGCTTCATGTTTTGTTCGTGGGAGCGAGAAACGCAGCAGGAGCAGCAGCTCAGTTTTTACCTGCCTTCTACCTTCCACCAGACAGTGACGGTGTTCTTATATAATCAGGCTTCATTAAAAGCTGCATAAAGCTGCTTTTTTTCTTCATCCGATTCTTTCCTTTACATGCTTTGGAAATATGAATGTATTTAGATGGCGCAGTAAAAAAGCAAACTGACACAGAAGAAAAAAGAGAGCGTGTATCAAGGTGAGTGCTGTGTATGTTTGTGTGTGTGTGTGTGTGTGTGTGTGTGTGCGTGTGTTTGTGCTTTTGTACCTGCAGTACAATTGGGAGCTGCTCAGGAGGGTTCCTGTTCTCCACACCCATCGTCAACCACACCTGAAACGCCGTCAGCTGCTCCGCGAAGAAAGGACTGTGCTGTGGACATAAATCACACAGTGTTTATCACCATTCTGAAGAAATGATTGTGCTTACTCATTCTTCCTCTCTCGCTCTCTCTCTCTCTCTCTCACACACAAACACACACACGCACAATGAGCCAGTCTGCAGTGACTAGCCTATCATTTCATAAAAGCCCTGACACAATGAGCTCAGAAGTGACACTGCACTGCAGTAACAACATAAATCCTGATCTATCATGATCACCTTCCCTCTCCTCTCTCTCTCTCTCTATCTCTCTGCTGCCATGGCAGTTTGCCTGATTGATTAGTTGCTGGCCGCAGAGTTTTTGATCGCCTGGTGTTAATAATGCTGCAGGAATTACGACAGCGTTGTGCAGACTGTTGATGGATGTGGAGAGGGGAAATATCAACACTTCTCAGCTGGACAGCAAAATTAATTTGTGCATAATTAAAGCTTAATAACTCCACACACACACACTCACAAACTCAGTAGTACATGAACAAAAAAGCTGTATAGTTGGGTGAAGGTCTAGCTCGGAGGTTGAGCCTGTGTATTTACTACATCTTAAATCCTGGTATAATGTTGTATTTTGGAGTGGGAATGTGGGAATGTAGATCTCTGTAAAACCATGTTTCGTTTCCTTTATAGAGACGTGATACTTTATGATAGATAATGTTGTATTAGCATCTTTACTACAAAGAGTTCTGTGCGTTACAGATTTAGGAGAATATTAACTGTAAATGAAAATATGATTAAATCAGGACCAAGTTAAAGTCAAGACTTTTTAAAATTTAGAATAAAATTGAATATCTCTTTCAGATAAAAATATGAAAGTATGATGAAGTAATGTACACTGCTCAAAAAAAAAAAGGGAACACTTAATCATCACAGTAGAACACCAAGTCAGTTAAACTTCAGGGATATCAATCTGGCCATTTAGGAAGCACAAGTGGTTGTGAATCACCAATGACCTCTTTTTGGTGCAAATGAAAGTGACAATAGGTGCAATGGAGAGGCAAAAGCAAGACAATCCCCAGAAAAGGAAAGGTTTTACATGTGGTTTACATCTCCTGATCCTTCCTCACTGATTCTTGTCTCGTTCTGTGTTTTGCTAGTGTCCTTGTCACTACTGGTAGCATGAGGCAGCACCTGCAGCCTGTCAGGTTGCACAGGTAGTCCAGCTCCTCCAGGATGGCACATCCATACCTGAGGTCGCAAGAAGGTTTGCTGTGTCTCCCAGCACAGTCTCAAGAGCATGGAGGAGATACCAGGAGACCGGCCGTTACACAAGGAGAGCTGGACAGGGCCGAAGAAGGGCATCAACCCAGCAGCAGGACCGCTACCTGCTCCTTTGTGCGAGTAGGAACAGGAGCACTGCCAGAGCCCTACAGCATGACCTCCAGCAGGCTCCTGGTGTGCATGTTTCTGACCAAACTGTCAGAAACAGACTCCATGAGGGTGGCATGAGGGTCCCACGTCCTCTAGTGGGACCTGTGCTCACAGCCCACACTGTGCAGATCGATTGGCATCGCCAGAGAACACCAGAACAGTGGCTCTGGGTTCCTCCTGGTGCAGGACAATGCCTGACCTCATGCGGCCAGAGTGTGTGGGCAGTTCCTGGGTGATGAAGGCACTGATGCCATTGACTGGCCCTCACTTTCCCATGACCTAAATCCAGTTGAGCACCTATGGGACGTTACGTATCTGACGCTGCCAAGTACCGCCACAGACTGTCCAGGAGCTCACTGACGCCCTGATCCAGGTCTGGGAGGAGATCCCCCAGGACACCATCCGCCGACTCATCAGGAGCATGTCCAGACGTTGTTGGGAGTGCATACAGACACACGGGGGCCAGACACACTACTGAGTCACATTATGAGTTCCCATGATGAAATTCACGCAAGTACGATCAGCCTGTGATTTCAAGTTTTCACTTTGATATTTAGTGTGATTGTGAATCCAGCCCTCAGTGGGTTGAGGATTTTGGTTTCCACTGACTGTTGTTACATCATTTTGTTCTAAACAAATTACACAATGAACATCAGTAAAGATTTTCAACTTGAATAATTTGTTCATCCAAATATGATGTGTGTATTTCTTTTTAATTGTCCTTTGCTCATTGCTGAAACCTACTTTACCTGTGCTGTAGTGACAGGACTGATGCTGCTGACTGAAAATGTACAAAAACGGACTGAACAGACTTTTTATTCCTTATGAGGTTTATTTTTTCCAGGAAATGGAGTATTTATTTTCTACCAAAATAACGTAGAGAGAGTGGAGGAACTAATTTCTGCCCTGAGTAGTGCCTGCAGTCTTTCAGGCTACATAAATACCCAAGCTGCATCACCAATAAAATACCCCCCCCCCCCCCCCCCCC
>NW_019524871.1:119666-124109 GCF_002814215.2 Seriola lalandi dorsalis
CCCCCCCCGAAAAAAACCCCCCCCCCCCCCAGTATAGTATGTAGCCTGAGACACAACACCCAGGGCAAAAGACATTTGCAAAACATTCCCTGCTGCTTGTTAAGCTTATTGCTCTTAGCGCATGGTAATGTAATAATTAAAGACGACTCCAATGAAAGAATCAACTCTCCCTCTCAAAATGCAAATTGATAACAATAATGTCAGGGAAATACCATATTCAGTGACTGAGATGTAAAATCATGTAAAACAATGATCCCTGATCATATAAACCAGAATCATATACGCATAATACACACCGATGATGATCAACACGTGGAGAACGGTGTACAGGGACCTGGTTAGTGTCTCTGAGCAGCATTGACAGCCAGGGAATTTAGATCCCACACTCAGGTTTAAGAGGAAGTTCTGTAGGTTTCACCGCTCAGGAGCCAACACACAGAAACCACACACTCTATTTCTTAAACCAAGAATGATTCATATTTGCCATTTATGATCGTACGAACAGCATTTTGTATATATTTAGGTACAAGGCGGAACTGGGTGGAAGTAAAAAAAAAAAAAACAGGAGAGAAAAGCTATTCAAACATACTGGATTTTAAGTTTCCTGACCAACAGCAACTCTCCCGACAGAGAGAAGCTTAAACAAGTGGTTTCTGCTTGTTTTCAATTAATTCAGTGTGAAACCTAACTTTTCTTGGTGTTTTTCATACACACATAACTCACTGTTACCCTGAGGCAACAAAAAGCTTGGGGGGAAGGGCGGTTGAGAGTAGATAAGTGTGAGATAGAGTGATAAAATATTGCCAACATTCATTAATTACCAAGAGTAGAGAATAAAGCTGAATTTGTAACAGTTGAGGCGCATCAGAGAGGAATTAAAGGCTCCTGAAACACAGAGCAAGACAGAGAGGGAAGATCTCCTTTAGTAGTCCTCAGAGGCTCAATTATGGTGCTGGTAAGTGTTTTCGGCCTGAGTGCAAGAGAAAGTAGCGGAGGAGTGAGGATGAAAAACTGCTCCCGGGGGAGTGATGGAGGATATGCCCACCTCTGAAGGCCAGGTGAAGGAGCGGAAAAAGGCCCAGAGAGAAAAGTGCTAACATCAGGAAAAGCAGCTTCTCTGTTGACTTTTCTGATTAGTTTGAATTAGAGAGCACGTCGCTGCTGTCTTGGCTGTTCAGCATCTAGCGACACACACAAACACACACATCTGTCTCGTGTTGACCCAGATATTTTCAGTTATCATCAGCTTCTCACACCGTGTTTCCATTACGCTCAGCATCTCCATCACAGTCCCCTGCCACATCAGTAAATATAACAATAAACACACCAGTGGCTGAAAATGCAGGGCCAGTGGTTTCAGTGGCTATTTTTTTATTTATTTAACACTCACACTTGAATTATTAGACATGACATTTTACAATGTAATCCACTGGGAATGTGTGTGTGTGTGGGTTTGAGAGATTAATAGAGATGCAGTAGATGTTGGTGGTGGAGAACTTGCAGTGCAAACAAGAACTGTGTGAGGTTTATGGGCATCAGTGGTGGACAGATCCAAGATAAGAGCCATCCATCAAAGCTGGACGTCCCATAACCACTAACACACACACACAGACACACAGTTAAATGGAGCAACTTTAAAGTGAAACTGGAGAAGTCTCAGTGTTTGTTTTTCTCTCTAAGACACACACACACTTACTCTGAAGGCGGTGCCCTCCTCGATGATGGTAGGCAGCTGAGAGAGGCAGATGTCCACGGCCAGGTCCCATGCTTGCCTGCAGAGAGGTAACACACACACGCACGCGCACGCACGCACACACACGCACGCACACATATATACACACACACACACACACACACACACACACACACACACACACACACACACACACACACACACACACCTCATTAGAATAACAACATACTGTACATCATAAGGAACATCCCCAGAACCACACAGACCTGTTGCACTTTAACTGAAACCTTCTCATTGTGACCTAAAGCAAAGTGAAAAAACAAAAAGCATCCCAGCACTAAGTCCTTGGTCGCGGCTTATTCTTTTCAACCACTCCACTCAAACTCATTTTCCTCAGCTCACATTTTCTCCCTCCCTCTCTTCACTGTGCACATACACCTCTTTAAATTCCCGGCCGAAGGTCCTGGCGAGAGCAGCGAGGAGCCTTTAATCCCTTTCTAAACACTAGCTCTTCTCTCATGGTCATCATATCTAATTCATGGGGTTGTGTAACTCAGATCAAACCTCATCACAGCTCTCTCTCTGCCTGTCTCTCTTTCCTTCCACTTTCCGGTTCCTTTTTTCTTGCAGCAAATTGAGCTCAGGGCCTCGACGGGGCTTTTTCCTCTCGGTTAGCACAAGTTAGGGGTTGAGTCATGCTCCCAGTCGACGCGCTGCGATGTAATGTGATGCTGAATGAGTGACACCGAGTTCATTCATTCTGAGACTCGCTCTGCTGCTTAAACAGCTTTGCCCATTAGCTGAGAGTGACATAATAGAGTGCAACTCTGTTATACCATGACACAATGGATCCACTGCTGTCATGTATGGGCAACATGAAAAGATACAGCACAGGAGCTTTGCTGTGCTATCAGTAAACTGAGAGGTAAATTATAGCAGGTGGTTTTGAAATTCAACAAAAAGGCAATTTATCCCAGCAGTCGTGTCAGCTGCTACAAGTTCAGGCTAAACGGGAGAATTTATAAATTCAGCTGCCACTGTGGCAGGAAAAACATTTAGTCCTCCAGCTGTAGAAACACACATTAGTGCATTGTTAGGAACAGGTGCTCGTCATTTTGCACTGGGTTAGAGTTAAACTTAAAAGAAGAGGTATACTTGTAGATGCACATACCGGTACAGCATTTCGAATGTTACTTTTTCAATTTTTTTAATTATTTGCAGAGCATATGATAAATGCTTGTTTTCATCTTAGTTTCATGGTAGAGATTTGAGATTTTAGAAGGAAAAGTTTGGAAGCAGTAATCCTTTGGTGGGCCCGCTGTGTAGGAGTACAACATCTCATAAGCAGTGGTATGGTGGTTAAAGGGCCCATATTTTACACTTTCCTGGTGATTTATTACATGTTTGTTATCTAGAATAAGAGATATATTTGTAGTTTTAGGAACCAAAAACCATCTCAATGTAGCTTTACATCTCCTCTCTCAGGCTTCTCTCTGGAGCTCTGGTAGTATCAGGTCGGTGAGTCAATCAGAGGAAAGGCTGTTTTCTGAGCGAACAAACAAAAATACAGCAGACTTCAGGTAAACACTCAGAGAAACCAAATCCTACAAAGTTGGATGCTGAATCCAGGTGGGCCTGTTTACATTGTACCGATGGATGTACACACAATTATCACTAAATTACTTTATTAGTTATATGGAGCCCTAGCCTTTTTTCTATGACTTCTAAGCAGATTTATGGATATTTATTTGCCTTGGTAATTGATGATAATAATATTGCTGAGAAGTGTAACTCACCCTGAATCTAAAAATATGTGTGTCACGTCTGTGTTCAGAAGTGACTGAGTTATAATTTCAAGATGAATTTCTGATGAAAACTGCGGAACAAGGTGTGTTCCATGACATTATGTAACGTCTGAGAGAAATAACCCAGTCTTCCACTTTCAAATTAAAAGTTGAGATGATCAGCAATAAAACACACTCTTCCTGCATACATTACTGCAAACAGGGATCTTGCTGATACAACCTTTCTTAGCAAAATCGTTAACTAACGCGAGGTGGCTGACTTAAGGGCTCTTCCTATTAATGCTACTGTTACACTACGGTTTAGCATTTGCCATTATGCTCAACACTGTATTACACAGTCTCAATTCAAATTGTCCATGACAGTGCCTTAAGAAGACTTGATCATATTGTGTTAGCTTGATTACCTGCTGATAAGCAAATTGTCCTTCCATTACACACTTCCTTCTCTGAATGTCATATAGTTGGAGCTTTCTACTTGATGAAGTGACGGTTCCTGTGCTGCTGCACAGTCCTGTTGTAAAATGCTGTAAAAAATGAAGTTGACATAATGGCGTCTTAATTTGATTCGATAAGCTCCTTTCTTTTTTGGGGATTCTGTATTACTCTGTGCCTTTTGATTTAAGTTATTATCGTTTCTTTTTTTCCCTTTTTTTATTTTTAGACGCAATAAAAAAATCCCAAAAAATTTTATTTAAAAATATTTAACAGCTGAAGGTAGAGCTGGGTTTTAGAAAATGATCATTTTCTTACCCATTTCGTGTCATGGTAAATTTTTAAGCAGTGACAGAAACAAGAAATTACTAACATAATGAAATCCTACTGTAAGGCTTTACATTTTCCTGTAATCAATTAAAGTATTTGAGGGGCAAATCAACCTTTTGGCTGCACAAAATCAATACGACACAAATACAGGTCACCCCGAAAATAATATTCTCCGAGCAGGAA
>NW_019524871.1:124129-124773 GCF_002814215.2 Seriola lalandi dorsalis
CCGTGAACTTTAATTCATTTTAAAGATATTATTTAATATTAATATTTTTAATATTAATATTTCCTTAATTGATGATAGCCAATAAATTGATAAACAACCGAAATCTAACACATTTGGTGTCCAGCTCATGAGGTAGAGTACTGTTAACATAATGGTGCCGCCCGTGTGAGGCCGAGTACTAATGATTTCCAGTTACTAATAGAGCTCAGACCCAACATAATGGTGCCCCGTGTGAGGCCCGAACTCACGACCTTCAGATTATTAATAGCTAACACTTAAGCCTTAGTATCAAGAGCCTGCTATTGTTGCTGACAATTCCAGTTGAGTTTATTCTGTAGGAAATGTAAGAACCTCAGTTCAGCATTTGAATACCACGTGTTCAATGCTATCTAGTAAAGCTGTCAGAATTGCTGCTCCCTTTAACTTAAACACTGTGTGCCGACAGCCCTGTGTAACACAGAGAGCTTATACCTGGCTGTTACTGCCAAGCATTTCAGCCTGAGTAAGAAATAGAGCCTGAGATAGAGCCACAGCGTGCTACCAGCCCTGTGAAACCCAAGTTCTGCACCTAGCTGTTACTGCCTTGCATTACAGCCTGAGTCAACTTGAAGAGATAATCTTTGGACTGTTACTGCCTTGCATCT